>NW_026067949.1:37990717-38044662 GCF_014885135.2 Alexandromys fortis
CTTCTCTCTCTCTCTCTCTCTCTCTCTCTCTCTCTCTCTCTCTCTCTCTCTTTCTCTCTCTCTCTCACACACACACACACACATTCCCACCTCTCAGAATGTGCAAGGCCAAAGTAATGATTTCACAAGTGTTCAATTTGATGGAGCAAAGAGTTTTTGTCTTTTATTGGAATAGGAAAAATGTAAAATTTCATCAGAAATCCTACATTAACATGGATAACAACTCTGAAACACCTGCAACCATGGGATTGAAGGCAACTTTGCAATCCCAATATTTCTTTCTTTGAGTAATGTGGCTTGTCTGGATCTCTACCACTAGCAACTGATTAGTCTGAAGTCATGTCCCTCAGAACCTTCCAAGAATCTGTTTTCCCAGACAGGTGACATTTTGTTTACCACCTAAGGTTCATGAGCCTTCTTATCCTCCCTGAATAAAACTTCAATTTGGATAAGATTGTTGCAGTTAAGGGCAAAATGCCACATAATTCAATGGAAGTGAATGTCAATGACAAGATACAAACATTTTAACCCTTGAATACTCATCTACTCCATGACTCTTCAAGAAAATAAGTGACAATTATCTCTTATTATTTTCTTAACTTTTCAACGATTTCAAATAATGTTTTTCCCCTAGATGTAGTACTTTCAATTGTGTTATCATTTCTTACTTATAATACTTAGAAGTAACAATGTGCATTTAGACTAGTTTGTAGTTCATTTAATTATCATTACGATGTCTGGGAAGGTAACATAAGATAGATTCATGTACAAAATATATTGGAGGATTTTCCCAGAACATACCTATTTGAAGTATAATCAAATTTAAAAGGGAAAAGAATTGAGCTATAAATTAGTGGGAATTAATATTTTAACCTATCCTGGTTTTGTTTTCTTTTTGTTGTTTTGTTTTTGAGAGGCCATCCCTTTATTGGTATTCAGTAGTCTTTTTGTTTGTTTGTTTTAAGTTTTTCAAGACAATGTTTCTATGTATATCCTTGGCTGTCTTGGAACTCCCTCTGTTGACCAGGCTGACCCTGAACTCAGAGAGATCTGACTGCCTGTGCATCCTGAGCGCTGGGATTAAAGCCATGGGCCACCACTGTCCACATTCAGTAGTGTTTCTTTTTCGACAGGGTTTCTCTGTGGTTTTGTAGCCTGTCCTGGAACTAGCTCTTGTAGACCAAGCCGGTCTCGAACTCACAGAGATCCGCCTGCCTCTGCCTCCCAAGTGCTGGGATTAAAGGCGTGTGCCACCACCGCTCGGCATGAAGAGAAGCATAGAGGACTATTCTTGGTAAGGAAAATTGCCAGGGTGCCCTGATTCTCACAGTTTAAACAATATATAGGCTTGGAGCAGCCACGTCTTCAGAAGACATGGGAGTCAGTGATTCATTTGGTCTTTGCCATACCATCAGATTCTAGTCAAGAATTTAAAGGAATTTCTAGTGGATGATAGAAATGCAGGATTGTGTGCTTTAGCAATAAGACAAAAGGGGGCAGAGAAGCCTTTAGTTTATTCCAATAAACTTCTAAGTTTTTAAGAAATAGGAAGGTAAATTGTTGGATAACACATAATTCAATTATAAGAGCTGGGTGGTGGTGGCACACACCTTTAATCCCAGCACTGTGAAGGCAGAGGCAAACACGTCTCTGTGAGTTCAAGGCCAGCCTGATCTCTAAACCAACACAGTCTCCAAAGCAACACAGAGAAAACCTGTCTCGAGAAACAAAAACAAAAATAATCAATTATAAGAAACAAGTAGATGTCAACAGTGTAAGGAAGACTAGAGAGCTTTCAGGGAGCCTCTAGTTATTAACCAGACAAGATGCCTTCTCCATGACAGTCTCCTGTGAATACTGTCTTTCAGCATCACATTCTGAGCTTGGAGCCTTTGCCTCACTAGCGAATTTCCTAAGAGCCTATTGAAAAGGAAGCTGACACCTTATTATCACTTAATTTGAACTGAAAAATCTCTGTTCTTTCTTCTCTATCATATAAATAATAAATTTATTTTAAATGATATAAGAGGTTGAGATTGGTGAACTTCCATTTCATAAGTGATAAAAATTACAAATTGTCACTCACATTTCTCAAGAAGACAGATATGTCAAATATAAAAGTGCTTCCTTGAGTTTAGAGAGATGTGTAGGAATTGTCAGATGATTCCAAAATTCTGACTTTCATTCCTTCACATACTGTGAATAGATCCAGGCTTTCATTGATAACTTGATATACGGTTGTTTCCACTCTATCACTTTAAGGCTGCTACAGTAAAATAACCTCCAGACTAAATGAGCCTATACAAAACTCATTTCTTTTCAAATATCTGCATGCACAGAAAATGTGAGAACCAATCAAATAATGCCTACAGTAGTAACTTTAGTGCCACGCCATCCTCTGCTGTCCATCTCAGTACTTCATGGTGCCATTTTTATTCAATTTCTTCTTTACTGAAAATAGATTCTTCTTTCATACATCTTGACTACAGTTTCACCCCCACTACCCACAGGCTCCCTCCACCTCCTCTCTCTTCCAGATCTACTCCCCTCTGTTTGCCTCCTCTTCAGAAAAGAGCAGGTATCCAAGGAAATAACCAAAGAGCCAAAAACAAGGTACAGTAAGACAAGGCAAAACCCTCATATCTAGGCTACACAAGTTACCCCAACCAGAAGAAAAGAGTCTGAAAAGCCGGGAAAAGTCAGACTCACCTACTGTCACGGTTAGGAGTTCCACACAAACACCAAACTAACAGCAACAACATATATGCAGAGGACCTGCTACAGACCACTAATGGTCCTGTGCTTGCCTCTTCAGTCTCTGTGAGACAATGTGAGCCCTGCTTAATTGATTCAGTGGCCCATGTTCTTCTCATATCCTCCATCCACTCTAACTTCTACAGTCTTTCTGCTCCTTTTCCCTGTGCTTTTTAGGATAGGGACTCAAAGGAGACTTTCAGTTTAGACTCTTTTCTCTCTGCATATTATCTGGCTGCTTGTTTCTGCTTCCAAATGCTGTTGGGGAAATTTCTCTAATGAGTACTGGACAAGGTACCAATCTCTGAGTATGTAAGAATTGGATTTATAGTTGTTGTTGTTTTGATATCTAGTTTCTTGATTTTTTTTTATTTTTTTTGGATATTAGTCCTCTATTGAATATGAAGTTGATAAAAATCTTTTCCCATTCTGTAGGCTGGTATTTGTCCAATTGACAATTTTGCCTTTCAGAAGCTTTTCAGTTTCATGAAATCCCATTTTTTAATTGTTTATTATAGTGCTTATACTATCACTGTTATGTACAGAAAATCATTTCATGATTCATTATGCTCAAGACTATCCTCTCTTTTTCTTCTGTCAGAATAAGTGCATCTAGTTTTATGCTGATGTCCTGGATCAACTTGGATTTTGGTTGGTGAAGGGAAGAAAGACATGAATAATTTTTCATTTTTCCACATGCAGATACCCAGTTTAGCCAGCAGCATTAGTTGAAGATGCTGTCTTTTTTACAAGTTTGTATTTCTTGCTTATATGTCAAAAATTGGGTATTCAAAGATGTGTGGGTTTATGTTTGAATGTTCAATTTGATTCCATTGATGAATGTATCTGTTTTTAGGCAAATAACATTCAATTTTTATTGCTATATCTTTAAAGTACAGTTTGAAATCAGAGATTGCAACACCTCCAGCAGTTCTTACTTTTTGTTTAAAATTGTCTTTATACACCCTGAGTTTTCTGTTTTTCCATATAAAGCTAAGTATTAGGTCTGTAAAGAATTGTGTTGGATTTTTGATGGCAATTTCATTGAATATGTGGATTATTTTGGTAGGATGGCCATTTTTACTATTTTAATCCTACTGATCATGAACAGTGGAAATTTTTCCATCTTCTGATATTTTATTTAATTTCTTTCATCAAAGACTCGAAGTTCTTGTCATGCATGTCTTATTTCGTTGGTTCAAGTCATCTCAAGATATTTTATATTATTTGAAGCTATTTTGAAATATGTTGTTTCCCTTATTTCTTTCTCAGTCAGTTTTTTTTATTTGAGTATTGAAAGAATACTTATTTTTATTTATTAGTAAATCTTGTATCTATCTAGACACTTTGCTCAAAGTGTTTATTAGCTATAGGAGTCCTCTGATAGAACTCTTAGGGTCACTTATATATACTATAATAACTTCTACAGATAACCATATTTTAATCTCTTTCTTTCCTATTTGTATCACCTTGATCTGATTCAATTTGTCTTATTGTGTTAGCTAGAACTTCAAGCACAATATTGAATATATATATATATGTATATATATATATATATATATATGGAGAAAGTGAACAACTTTTTCTTATTCCTGTTTTTAGTAAACTTGCTTTAACTTTTACTCTATTTATTGGGGTGTTGGCTATAAGCTTACTGTAAATTACATTTTCTTATGTTTAGGTATATACCTTGCACTTTTATCATGACTGAGCATCTGGTTTTGTCAAATGTTTTTCTGCATCTAATGGAATGATCATGTTTTTCCTCTTTCAGTTTGTTTATTTATTTGGTGTATTACATTACTAATTTTTGTGTATTGTACCACCCCTGCATCTCTGGGATGAAGCCTATTTTTTCATGATGGGTGATCTTTTTGACATGCTAATAGATTCTGTTTGCAAATTCTTTATTAAGTAGTTTTGCTTTTATGATCAAAAGGGAAATTGGTCTGTAATTCTTTTACATTGTTGGGTCTTTCTGTGGTTTGGGCTGATGTGCAACTGTGGCCTCATAAAACTAATTTGGTAATGTTCATTGTGTTTTTGTTTTCTGATGTAATTTGAGGAGTGTTGGTGTTAACTCTTCTTTGAAATGTTGTAGGATTATGTACTAAAATTGTCTAGCCCTAAATATTTTGGTGGGAAGACTTTTTGACTGCCTTTATTTAACTTGGGGTTTGAGATCTGTTTAAATTGCTCTTCTCAATTTGATTTAACTTTGGTAAGTAGTACTATCTAGAAAATTATTCATTTAGGTTTCTAGTTTTGTGGGGCACATGTTTTTAAAGTATATCCATGTGATTATCTGGATTTCCTCACTGAGTGTTTTTACATTCTCTTTGTCTATTCCTGATGTCATTAATTTGAATATTCTATTTCTCTTTTACCTACTTTGGGTAAAGTTTTGTCTATTTTATTGACTTGCTCAAAGAACCAACTCTTTGTGTCATTTATTCTATGTGTTGTTTCTATTTTATTGATCTTAGTTCTCAATTTGATTAATTCTTGCCATCTATTCCTCTTGGGTGTGTTTACTTCTGTTCTAGAGCTTTTAGGTTTGCTTTTAAGTTGCTAGTGTGGGATCTGCCCAACTATTTTATGTAGGCCCTTATTACATGGAATATTTCTGCTTTCATTTTGTCCCATAAGTTTAGCATGCTGTGTATTCATTTTCACTGGATTCTAGAAAGTCTTTAATTTTTTTCTGTTTATTCATTTTTGTATTGAAAGGTTTAGTATGGTAAATGACCTCTATTAAAATTATGTTTAATTGGAAATTAAAAATTAGTGTTCTCAATTATGACAAAACAACAGTTCAAATATATATGAAGAATTATGTAAAACACTTTACAGACCAAAAAATAAAATGCTAGAAAAAAATTCTGTGCTGGATTTACTCTACCATTTGTGGTGAGACAGCAACATTGATCTAAGTGACAAGGAGATATTTTATAATAATTTTAGTACTTTAGATTTCATGTTCTATGATTAACATATTATTATTTCCCTGAAGTATTCCTGAAAAAAGAGACTGTTGAGAAAAACTAAGAGCTACAGAAACAGCATTTTACAAGAAAGGAATGCAATTAATTAATTTTAAATTCTTCGCTTTACTTCTCTAACAGTTTAACTTCAATGAGCTTAATTTTGATTCCTTTACCATTTATTTATCATAGTAACTGCCATATTTCATAGTATGATTAACTGTAGAACTCTTGCTGTATTACATTTGACTCTCTTTACAAAATATAAATTTTATAAAAAAAACAAATCATTGTCTTCGTGCTTAGATAATATAGATAGTATCCTTTAGAATTTAACATTTGAAAACTCTTGTTGCAGAAACTCAATAGTTTATATCTAAATGCAAAGAACAAAGCAAGACTGGGATTTGGGTTTGTTAGTGGTCTCAATTGTGTTTATTTTTCCAGCTCCCACTTTAATTATCAACTGAAGCTTGCATAGAAGCATCCTTTCAGTATGTAGAACAACTCGTCTTTTGATGTGCACCTTTAACAAGTCTCCTGTTGACTTTTGCATTATTCTAGTGCTCTGTTACCATTTCTAAATGTTAAAACAGAGAGCTGGCTAGTGACTTGCCAAATTGCAAATCAATACTTCAATATCAAATTTAAAATTCAAGGCAACAACATATTTTGATTTTATTTTCTATTATAAAAGTGTTACCCCAGAAGTGGAGAGATCACTCGGTGTTAATTAACGTTTGATGCTCAGCAATGAGCACTGGAGTCCACGTACAAGCATCTTCGCTGTAACTCCAGCTCTCAATGAATGATGCTAGGAGGATAGATATGGCTTGCTGTGCTAAAACTTAACCCTGAAATCAGAGACCTGTGTTAAAGGAGATTTCTGCCTTAACGGAATGGGGAGAGTATTATAGAGGACACTTGGGATCTACCCTCTTTTGTCCCTAATACATACTCATATATACCCATACATATACATGGGCATATACTCCACCGCCACACACCACCAACACACACACACACACACACACATAAATAATTTTAAAAATTAAAAAAAAAACTGGCTACTAGTTAATTCTATGTTTAACTACCCATGAAAAGCCATCATAGATCTTTTTTCAAGAATGTATACTTTAGTCAGGGTTTCTGAGTCCTAAACACTTAGGGTTGTTGCTGTTGCTGGAGAGAACAAACAGGTATGCAAAGAGATTTAGTCTTTGTTATCAGCTAGCAAATATGCCATGGTATGCCAGACAAAAGAGACTGATAGATGAGATATAGATAGATAGATAGATAGATAGATAGATAGATAGAAAAGATGGTAGAAGGAGACTGCTCTGTTTATGCCTGCATAGAAATAATATTTTTCTCTTGAGGCTTCTCAAATGAACATTTTCTCTTTGCCAGCAGAGTAACACCTTTAATCAATTTCTCTTTTAGCTTATGTAAGAGATCCTGATTAAAATAAGGATGATTCACAGATGGAACACGAAGCATGCTGTTCCCCTTGGATATTAAAGGACAAACAAACAAGGTCTCTTCAGACATCAATTTTCTGTCAGAAACATCAGAGAACAGTGACTGAATGGCATCCATTAGGGAGAATTCAAGGCCAACAGCAGCAGTGGGTTTTGGTAACTGCCTGGGAGTGTCTCCTGGGAACCATAAAGCGCTGACAAAACAAGGCTCCCTCCATGTTGTGTCAAGCATCTGAATGATGGCCTCATTCAGGACTGACATTTGGGTGATTAACTGCATTCTGCACATGAGAATTTTTTCCTTCTTGTCATGTTCTCATCTTCGTCAAAAAGAAGTAACACCTTGACTCTGACGTGCAATATCCCAGTTTTAACACCTGTTTGAGACTATATTCTTGACCACACTTGACTCTACCTGGTACACAAACTGAAAATTATTCCCCAAGTCTAATTTTTAGTGTTGATAAATTGAGTTTCTTACCATAATTTTGAAAAACTTCTCTGGTCTCACTCACTCTCCCTTCCTCTCTCCTCCTTTCTTTTTCTGATATCTTAAATGGAAAAAACATTGTCATTCAAACTAAATGTAATATCAATAAACTCTATTTATCCATCTTTCAAAAATATGCACATACAAACATACACATATGCTCTCTCTGTCTCTCTCACTCTCCCTCACACACACACTTTTAATAAGGAGTTGTCATTAAAAATTTAGGATATGTGATATCAATGAGAACCTCAATGACCTGGTTTATTTTTAACCTAAATATTTGAAGTAATTATTTGATTCATGACTAGATCCTCCAAAATTATAAAACAATGCAAGTAGTTTTTCAACAACATGTTAACTATCTCAGTTGTAATAGTAACAGAAAGCTTTCAGATTCCATTAGAAATTCTAGGAAAGAATAGGAAGCAGATGCAGAGGGCAACAGCCCTCAAACAGAGAGAGAACTGTTTTGAAAAAAATTTCTCAGAGCCACATAGACATAAAATTAATCTCACTTAGCTATAAACAGTCATGGCTAAAGCCATGGATTTCAGAAAAAAAATGAGACAAAACTAAAATTAAAATTAAATCTTTCAAAAATATTCTGACATTATTGATATTATACTATAAATGAGCATAATTAAAATTAAAATCACTAAGCATGCAATGCATGAGAATAATTCATGATTGATAGTTCTTTGTTCTTTAATTTTTACTAACATCAAAATATCATTTTTATTACTTGTTTCATCTTACTATAGCTTACTTAGCAATCTTATGTCAGCAGTTAATTTTTATTTTTAAACCACATTGCATATTTTGCTATGTTTGCACATACCTTCAAATAATGATGTGACAAAATCAACTATTCCTGTATCACACAACCTTTAAAATCATTGAACTTGAAGAATTTTCTTTTGATCTATATATTTATGAAGTTTCTGCACCACATGCTAACTAATCATCTATTGTTTTAGATTCCTATTTTATGACCTTTTCCAAGTAATGAATTTTCCTTTGTCTTGTTTCAAAACACTTAGGCAATTTTCAGCAATTATGCTCTGTGCTTGGCCCTGTCCTACTCTCTCTGCTCTCCTTCTGGGATTTCAGTCACTTATTCAATAAGCTTTCTTATACTCTACTGTCCTTACGTTCCAGGAATTTGTACTCTGTTTCATTCTGGGCAAGAGTTCCTGGCATGTTTTCTAGTTCACTAATCCTCTTTTCAGATTCTCATAAAACCATATACTGAGAAAATATGGCATAGTTTGTAAATAAACAGTGTCAATTTCTCAAAGTAGGTATCAAGTGCAATAAAATTTTCAGAATTTCACCCTAAACCTAAATACGAAAGTTATTTTCTTACCTGGAACTAAGTTTCTATGTTGATTTAAGGTATTTGAGTTGATGAAGTTAAGGTGTTTTGGGAGCTTTGAGATTTAAATATGTGTTCATCTAAGCCCTCTTATTTGTGTTTTCCTTATAACATTCTCTCGCTTTCTCTTTTGATTTTTCCTTTCTTAACTATGGTACCTAAAAGAACCAAGATCATGCCGTATTTCTTTAGTTCTGTTTTAAGATTGTTCAAGGATATTATTAATATCATATTAACTTCACCTAAGTAAATGAGGGAGTAAAAATTCTATGGGCCATTCAAATTTTCTTACTAAAATAAGAAAGACTACTTACCTAGATTTATGCTTTGCCCATTAGGTCATGATTGACAATGAATTTCTCATTTCTCTAAACAAAAAGGAAATGAATAAGTATGCTACTTGATTAATGTTCAAATTTTACATGTCAAGGTTTTAAGTCTATTATGGAGAGTTCTTTGTATTTGGATATTATATTGCTGTCAGTATAACATCACATTTGAACATTTGTTTAATGAATTAAAATTTAAAACTCATTTTTGCAAAAATCTTTTTAGACATATTAAACACATAATCATCACAATTTGAAAGCTACGAAAAACTTTTAATTAGAAAATTAAAGAACTTGCTCATAACTTTTCAAAAAAAAGATCATCTATGATGTTTGGTTATCTCTGTCAGTAGTTTATATAAAAATCTATCTATCATCTATCTATCTATCTATCTATCTATCTATCTATCTATCTATCTATCATCTATTATCTTCCTCATGTTTATATGCAATAATTAACACTGAATTTTCAAATGCATTATAACAAAGTAAATAATTTTTCAAACTTTTTATTTTGTTATGAATTTGACAAACATTGATTTCAAAACAATTTGAACTTTTTTTTCTAAATGCCATTCATATTTGCAATTGTCATGAAAAAAAATTCATTAGCTTATAGAGCTATCCCAGGCTGTGTCCCTGAATGGATTACAGTCAAACACTCCGAAAACACCATAGATTCACAATTCACACTGTTTTAGCAAAATCTTAGTGCAGCAATTTAGCAGCCACTCCTGGCAATGAGAAAGAATCTAACGTATTCCAGGGATTAAATTTTCATTGCTCATAGGAACTGATCCATGTAATCACCTAACACACATGTTTAGGATTCTTACAATGATCATATTACTTTCAAAACCCAAAGTTCAGTTCTCCAATCAAAATTCAGAAACAATTCATGAGACTGAGACAATCTTTTAAAAAAGATTTTCATGTAAACTCTTTTCTTTACTGTTGTAGTATTGAGGGAATATAGAATCAGGTGACAGATGGACCTCTGGCCATGCTTGCGGGGGATAATCTTGAGTACATTAATTGTAGTTGAAAAAAACATGCCTACTATGTGAGACACCATTTCCTGATTATGGAATTTTGGGCATTAGAAGATAAAGAGTACTAAGCAGAAAACAATGTATTCATGGCTCTTTTACTGACTGTAGATATAATGTGAACACCTGCTTGAAGATTCTGCTGCTTTGAGCTCTCCAACATTCTGAAGAACTAGTCCTTGAACTAAGAACTAAATTAAACCATTTCTCTCTAAATTGCTTTGGTCAGAGTATTTATTACATCAATAGGGCAGGAAACAAATGTCCCTAATAAGGTGATTATATTGTTGCATTTTCAAAGGTCTCTGGGAGTGGCAGAAAAGATGTTAAAGCAGATGCAGAACACTATTTTCTCAGAAGCTAATGAGTATTAACACATCTGTTCATGGAGAAACTAAGGTGGCTTTGCTTATGGTTTTATTTACTTTTCTCAAAGGCCAATAAACAGTGGAGGAATTGTACCCTATCCAGCACATCTGAACTCATCCTTTAATTCAGGTACTCATTGTAACTTGTCATCTGCCAGGACCTCTGACAGCCCAAAAATATAGACAAAAATACACATATCGCAGTTTGTAAGCAAAAGAAGCAGGTAGGGATAAAATGGAGATAAATTATTTGCAATCATCCTCCTATACCAGATGATAAAATTGCTAATAGGTTTCATGTAGACATTTAGAGACAGCAGCTCATGGAACCAAAAATGATACAAAAAATAATATATCCTCTCTGGCTAAAGAGGCTGTATCAGCAAGGGTTGTTTTGGGGGAAGCTATAGTTAAAATTACAATTCTGTAAATACAGACACATGTATGATTGCTTATATGCAATGATTTTCATGCAAAGTCATGATGCAAACATCCCCTTCTTGACCTCCAAAATGCAGGTATGGCAATTAAAATAGTAATATCATCATAACTGAGACTTAAAGAAATATTCATCAAGCTGGGCAGTGGTGCTGCACGCCTTTAATCCTAGCACTCTGAAGGCAGATCAGGCAAATCTCTGTGAGTTCAAGACCAGCCTGGTCTACAAGAGCTAGTTCCAGAACAGATACCAAAGCTACAGAGAAACCTTATCTCAAAAATATTAGAAAAAAGAAAAAAAAATATTTGAGAGTTCTTATATTCTGAGGAATAGAAAACTTAAGGCTAAGCACTGGATTTTTATAAATAAATTTTGATCAAATATGTAAACTATTTCTTTTTCAGTCACTAATAATTTAAATGTATAGAAAGGCATTGTAAAAAAATAAAAATAAAAAGAGAGAGAAAACCAAGTTTGCAAAACCGAGACAGAAAGCCTATCTCTCTGATTCTCTGTTAACGAACAAACACTCTGCTGAAGACACAACTTGAACGACACTAAAGAACTCGAATAGTTAAAAGATTAGACATTCCGTCTACAGGTCATGGCAGCCACAGAACAGGCACCAGCTGGCAGTGTGATCACATTTGCATTTTGGAAAGATGAGACAGTCAGTCGTGGGAAAGTAGAAAAGAAGGAGAGAGAAGCAATCACTGGGCCCCGTTTCCCTCTGTTCAACAGCTCACTGAGACTAGACAGCAGAGTTTTAGCTAAGATGCAAAAGTGAAGACAAAGCAGGTTAAAAGAATATAAAGATTTTCTCAGATAAAAATCATCAGCAGTATCAAACATAACTCTGAGTGGTCAATTGGCTTTCGCAGAGAGCATGTATGGTGTTCAACATATTTTGGGTGTTTGTCAATGTTTATATTTAACAATGTAGATGAAGACCAAGTAGAGGAATAACTGAGGGAAAATAGAAAGAGATGTGAGTCAGTAGACCTGGAAAATAACAGAGAAGAAAATAAACCACGAACGTGGAGAGATTCTTGAGCTAAGAAAAATGTCCTAAAACTAAAAATCTCCAACAAATTTAGAAAATATGGGATAATGCAAAAATCAAATTATGAGAAATTTAGAAAGATGAAAGAATCACAAATGAAGTTGGAATTTTCTTTGGTCTTCCAACAAATTCCCAGAAGAACACACTGAGACTATTATTCATTATGAATGCTCAGCCTTAGCCTAGGCTCGTACCAATAGCTCTTTTAGTTTAATTTAACCTGTTTCTATTCAACTACGTTTTATCTTGGGACTTTTTACCTTTCTTTCATTCTGTATATCCTACTTTCTTTGCTTCTTCTGTATCTGTGTGGCTTACCCCAGATGTCTCCCTGACTCCTTTTCTTTTTTTCTTTTTTCCAAACCTAAATTACTCTTCCTACATACTCTCCCTGCCTGGTAGTCCAACCTATACCTCCTCCCTCACTATTAGCCATTCAGCTTTTTGTTAGATGAATCAGGTGACTTAGGTAGACAAAGTGAAATAGCAGCGCATTGTTACATAATTAAAACAAATGCAACACATCTTTACATAACTAAACAAATATTCAGCAACATGAACCAAGATGACACATCTTTACATAGCTAAACAAAGACAACACACCTTTGCATAATTAGACAAATATCCCACAACATACAAACAAATGTTATCTGTTGGCATCTAATAATGCAAATGAAGCCTTTACTGATATACTCATTTAGTTAATAATCATGCTTTCTATAATGAACCATTGCTAAGCACACTAATTCTCCTTTTCCATACTACAGCCTCATCCTTAGTACAGTAGTATGTTTACTTTTCCGTCAATAATCTACCTATGTGTGCAAATTGCATGAGTATATGTACATACATACTTCATTGTCTAATTTGGTGTGTGTGCATTCTATATTAATGTATAAGTATAATATCCAAATTATATATGTATATGAATATATATATATACAGTATAGCACAAACACAAAAATAAGTGACAACGTGCATATACATGCTGAACTGTCAAAGACAGAAAATTAGAATGCAATGCAAGACAATGAATATATTAACAAAAGTCTAGATTGAATATATCATTTTAGTTAGATGTCAAGAAGGTTTATATACATATAATAAGAAGGTATGCAAACCTGCTATTGATTGACACTCCTTTTGACCCCACTGAGATCAAGTGAGTTGTGATGCACACTGTCCAGCTATAAAAAGTATGGGTAGATAAAAGAAGTGTGAATGAGGTGACTTTAATTTAGTGTCTTTATAGAGAAGTAATCCAGTGTGAGGATGAAGGTATGAACACTGCCTCTTGATGATGAGCCTCCAACCATCAGGACCATAGTCTCTGGAAAGTCACTGAATCTCAGTTGACTTTTACTAAAAAGAAAATTACAATGCAGCTCCTATGTTATAAAGCATTTATGACAATTTTATTTTCTGATTTCATTGCAAGCACTTACAAACTAACATCTGGGATACTCATTAAAATGTAGCCATTACTGTTTAGAGGGCAAAAACAGTGTCTCTATCTATTTTGATGTTTTTATTTTCTAATAAAATCTTAAAATTTGAACTGCTACATAAACTGTCTATCTTTAGTAAGTAAACTGACTGACTACTTTTCTGTCTGAAATACCACCTTCTGACCATTGCTGCTGATACTCTAAGTCATCCAGTGTTCTATTAAGATCCTATGCACAGGTGTGTGGGAAACTGAGTCCTATTTTGTGTTCTAACAACTCTAGTTACCTATGACCGATATTTGGATCATTATTGTTTTGAAGAGTTTGTTGTTAACTCAGAATATTCAAATAGTGTTTGATAACTATGAAGTTATTGAAGGAAAATATAACTTATTTCCTATAATGTAACATTTATAATTTTGAAATATTCATTTGAGCTTACATGGAGCTACAAATAAGCCAGTGAAGAAAGCAGAACACAAAGACATATTTTTTTATACATTAAACTTAAATAGGAGTATTTTTATTTAACAGTAAAATATGTTTTCCATTTATTTATAAAAATGAATAAGATTCTTTTCTTTTGTTGCTTCCTATATCATATTTATTAGTTTGTGTATATTAAAATATGTTTGTAATTCGGAGAAAAAATATTAAGACTACTGACCATAGACCGCCTTCTTATCTGATTCTAAGACAAGATTTTTAAAAAGCTTTGTTGTTGTATGCATTTCCCAATATGTGTAACTATAAATGACCTCTTATGCACACGTTGCTGCTCATTATAGATCACATCACAATATTAAATACTAACTCATTATGCTTGAATATATTAAGGATAGAGAAATGGATTTTTGAAATAATAGAGATAAACGAAGGTATCTTGAACCATACAGTCCAATAAATGTAAAGGTAGACTATCAAAGTATAATCTGGTTATAAATTTCAGAAAGCAAAAATAATACAAATAAGTGGCCATTAAGAACACTATTTGGTGTTTCAAATACCGTTGTTTACAGAAAATTCAAAACAAAAAAGTTTTGAATGCATCTTTACATAGAAACTATAATAAAATATTTCAAACTCTAGTCCCTTCTGAGTAGCTCACATACTTGCTATTCAACTACTTAACACTTTTTGTACAACATTTGCTGATTGCTACATTATACTATGGCATTTTACTTAAGTCACTTTCATAAAGTGTATTCACGCTGTAATATAAAAGTATCAGAGATGGGGAAAGCTGTGTGAATTAGTACTAGTGCATTGTTTCTATTCATCATCAGTTTGGTCTTTTTAAAGTGAAGAAAAATAGTGAGAGGGGAGAAAGCTCTTAGGCCTGTCAAGATGAATGTGCTGCCAGGACTGTTAATCTCTGTGTGTGTTCAAAAGAGCACAAAGAAAGAGCTCCTAGAACAAAATTCAGATGAAAATGTCATGGAATCCTCAAAGTACTCATAGAGCTATTAATGAAAATCTTAATGCTCACTCTCAAGTAGCAATTTCTTAACATTTAAACTTCAAATACCCTGAGAGGAGGCTGTTTTGGAAGCAAACTGTGGACATCTGGAGCGACTGTTTTCTCTCTGCAGTGTTAGGTGAAATGTGGGTGGATGTCAGCATCTCTTTTCTTTCGAAGTGCTTCGAAATAGTACTGTACAATACCCGCAGAAGAGGCAGATTCCTGTAATTAAGCTGCACAAACCCTCCCATTGCAGGCAATGGAGATTTTACACACAGAGCAAGTGAAAGGCTGTATTTTCAGGCACCAATTCTTTGGTGACTAACAGGAGGTTGAAATAATAGAGCCTTTTATTTATAGAGTCTTTAGTTCAAAGAACTCAAAGCAGCAGTAGTCATGATCTCATTAACACGCAAAGTAGCTCTGTGAGAAAACATAGAACCAATAACTATATTCTGCCCATAGAGTAAGTTGGGCTTCTATAGCTATGTGCAAGACCCAACTGCCTTTCTGTCCTTATGTAATGGGAATAGCAAAAGGAAAACAGCCCTTGAGAGCACCAGAACTCAAGGCAGCTTGCTCAGCTGTCCCAAGCAGTCTACTGCACATTGGTGATATGTGGGTGATGAAACACGGACTTTGCTTCAATTTAATTGAGTCTGACCACGACAAGCCCAGAGATAGTTTTTTTCATTTTACAAGGTAAAGTCACAGGCATTACATTCTGAACAGAATTTTTATCAGTATTAAATATGATCTTTTCATCTTAGTGATATTTAACTTAATTATATAAAAGATTATGAGTGTGTATACTCCCAAAGATATGCTTCTGTCACAATGCCACACCAAAATTGTGGTGGCATTTCTTGGATATGATTATCATATATAGCAAACCAGTTAGATTAAAATCAGAAAGGTAGACATTTAGAAAGGGTTATAGTCTGTTATTTATAAAGAAATAAAGCTGTTTTTATTTTCTGCATATTTGAGAGAATATTTATGAATTGCAAATTAATACTATTAATGAATTACAAACCAAAAATAATAACTACTGATAATCATGAGTCTTTTTTTATTTATATTTCATGAGTCATAAAGAGGAATTCAACATTTTGTTTAGAATATGCTGTCCCAGCCTTTCCTACTTTCTTCTGAAATGATTTACATATGGTCAGAGGAACTACAGACTCTCCTTCCTCCATTCACTGCTATGATTCCTGGGGGATTCTGAAACCCATAGCTATTTAAGTTCTCATACCTCAGAGACAAATTCATTGATTCAAAAATATCATTCATATAAAGATTTTTGCTTATATAAGTTACCATATTTTCCATACTTATTACTAAAACTTTATCTTAAATTATGATGATAGCTCTCAAAATATAACAGATATTCAGTATCATTAGCCATGATTCATAGATGCTATAGTTAAGTTAATTTTAGGTTTGTAAAATCTATCCTGTTTCTTTATAATTTCTATAAGATAAAAAAATACATTCAAATGTTTTTGGTTCAAAATGATAGCTGAGGGATTATTTAAATACCAACAGGAAATTAATTTCTATTTTTTTTTTTTTTGGAGATTACAAAAATATTTAATGCCAAGTGTAGCCAAGATAAAAAACACTGATGACAACTTATGCTGGAGAGGATGTGGGGTAAAGGGAACACTACTGTGTTGTAGGAGGCCACTTGTTTGTTCCCAGCTGATTGTCCCCGAAATAATAACGCAGAAACCATATTATTTGCAATACTGTTTGGCCAATAGCTTAAGCATGATTCTGGCTAACTCTTTTATCCTAAATTAACCCATCTCTATTAATCTGTGTATCACCACATGGCTGAGGCTTACTGGCGAGGTTTCAGCATGTCTGACTCTGGAGGTGGCTCCCTCGCTTCTCTCTGACTCTGCCTTCTTTCTCCCAGCATTCAGTTTCAATTTAATTTACCCACCGAGCTCTCTTCTGCTGTGCTCTGCTATAGAATCAAACCAGTTTTTTTTTTTTTTTTTTTTTTTTAATAAACCAATGGTATTCACAGCATACATAGGGGAATCCCAAATCACTGTTGCATTGCTGGTGGTAGTGCAAGCTGGTACAGCCCCTTTGGATATCAGTATGGCAATTTCTCAGAAAATTAGAAAACAACCTTCTTTAAGACCCAGCAATACCATTTTGGGGTATATATCCAAAAGACGTTCTATTGTACTACAAGGACATATACTTAACTATGTTCATAGCAGCATTGTTTGTCATAACCAGAACCTGGAAACAACCTAAATGCACCTTGACCAAAGAATAAGTAAGAAAAATGTAGTACATTTACACAATGGAGTACTACACAGCAGTAAAAAAATAATGACATATTGAAATTTTCAGGCAAATGGATGAGTCTAGAAAACATCACTTTGATTGAGGTAACCCAGACCCAGAAAAACAAATACCATACGTACTCACTCATACATGGGTTTGAAACATAAATCAAATAAAACAAGCCTATAATTCACAATCCCATAGAACCTAGACAACAATGAGGATCCTAAGGGGCACATACATGTATGTAGTCTACATGTGAAGTAGAAAATGACAAGATCTCTGGAGTAATTTGGGAGCTTGGGACCATGGCAGAGGGATGAACAGGAAGGGAGAGGAAGGGAGGAGAGTAGAGAAAAATGTACACTTCAATAAAATCAATTAAAAATGAGAGGAAAAAAGATTTAAAGACTGCTAGCAATCAACTTTGGTAATCAATAAAAACAATTTCAAGGAATGTCAGTTTTGAATAATTTAGTTGTTTGGAAATAATTTACTGCTGTAGTATCAATGTTTACTTTCTACAGCTAGCATTTTTACTAATTTTTTTTAAACTGGTAATTAAATAAGCAACATATAACTTCTACAATTATATATTATCCATATTTACCTGATGATACTTCTTGTGTTTTGTGTTGATTCTCCCTGAATACAGAAAATTATAAAGAGAGGAAATGTTGGGGTCCAGCCTCAATGGGATTCACATGTTTTAGGGTAGGAGCATGAAGATTAGAATTATTAAGCAAACGAAACAGAGATATGAGAGAAATAAAAGAGAGAAACACAGAACAGGACAAGGAGGGAAATTCAGTGAATACTGGAATTGCCTGCGTTTATTTTCCACATGTTTATATACCCAACTCCAAAAGCAGAAGGGAACATGATATAAGGAATAAACAGAGTGTCCTAAATCAAGTACTCTGCTGGTTAGACAGGTTATGTAATGCCCACATCCTTAGACCTGAAGGCAGCTACTTCCTGGAATCTCCTGCCAATCTCCCTAAAGGAGCAGGAATAGACTTGAATTCTTCGACGCTTGGTCAAGATTGAGCAGATTCACCTGTATACTCAAAATACTACTTAACTACACTCTAGGTCAGGATCTTTTAGTTTTAGCCAAGTCTGTTGTAAACAGCTGTAGGGCCATATTTCATACAAGTTCTCTGGCCACATTTAGTTTCCAAGGCAGCTGCTGTTCTGCCAGACTACCTGTGGCTACCTAACAAAAGATTCAGGATGGACTGCTCCTTCTCTTTTGTGATTATGCAGATCACCTGGGAAGAGGTGTGGATTCCAAGCTGGTGTGACTGTATTCCTGCATTCCCAGGAAAGAAAAAATTAGTTTCCATCTTGGTTTACCTGAAGGAATAAAATGTGTTTGAATAATAAATGCGGGTGGTCTTCAGGAATGAAGGAATCCTGAGACTCCCTTCTGATATTGCTGTGTGAACTGTGTCTCATTTTTCCCCCACGCCTCTGCACTGGTCCAGTTAGGCAAAAGTAATTTTTATGTTGGGGAATTGGAGCCCGACAAACAACTTTGAAAAAGCAAGAGTAAGCTCAAACTCTCTGACCTTTAGAAAGGGTGTAATAGGACTCAAATCTGTGGTCCCCCAGCAAGGAAATTTTATCTTGTACCCACAGATGAGTATAGCAAAAGACTCTAATGGAAGAACCTTATGTTTACAGCAAATGGAGACCATCCTTTAAACCACAACTAAGTACAATGTAGAGGTCAACAGAAGGTGAGGAGTCCAGAAACAAAGGAAAGCTATACTTTATTACTTATGAGTTTATCAAAGATCAGAGAACACTGGAGAAGAGTAGAAAGACTGTAAAAAGAAAGAATACCAAAAGTTCTTGTGAAACAGTCTTCCTAGAAATGGCTTAATAAACAAGAAAAGAACAATGCACTATCAGTAGACAACATAAAGCAGAGAAAGACAATTTCGTAGTGTCTCACCCCTAGACAAAATAATACAACTAATAAAAGCTTGAGAAGAATTAGTCTTTTTCAGAGGTCTGTTCCCCAATTGGTTATCCAACACAAAGTGAAAACCTTGAAACCATGTAAACACAAACAGTAAAAATATGCTCAGTCAGTTGAATTTACACATCTGTACATATGTATATGCCTACACCTGTATGTTTATACAACAATAAAAATCAAAATAGAAGACAATATGAATTTGAATGTGAGAGTGTATGGGAGGTTTTGAGGAAAGTGTTTTGGTAAAAATTGAAAGGACAAAAGGAACAGAGAAATGATATGATCCTATTTTAATTTAAATTTATTAAAATTTATACAAATTTTAAAATAAAAAATCTTATAACTTGTGACTTTTATAAGAAAACTATATATTTTTCTGTATTAGTTAATACCTAAAATAATGAAAGCTATGTGAGCTAAGAAAAAAACCTGGCTTATAAATAAATATATCATAAACTATTACCAGCCGGGCAGTGGTGGCACATGCCTTTATTCCCAGCACAGCACTCGGGAGGCAGAGGCAGGCAGATCTCTGGGAGTTCGAGGCCAGCCTGGTCTACAAGAGCTAGTTCTGGGACAGGCACCAAGGCTACAGAGAAACCCTGTCTCGAAAAACAAAAACAAAAAAAAATAAAAATAAATAAACTATTACCACTACAAATAACTTCTATCTTTTTGTCTGGCTATTTTTTTCCCAAAAGTCATTGTGTTTACACTGTTCAAGTCATATATTGAAAGAGGAAAAATTGTAAAAGTATTTTGGCTGGGAAGCCATTTTGAAATTATTATTATTATTATTATTATTATTATTATTATTATTATTTTGGTGATGTAATCTGGAAAACATTTTTTTTCTTGATAATCTTAAGGCAAAAAACACGATTGAGAATCCTGAAAAGACAGTTTTCATGTTAATAATAATGACTTTACTTCTGTTGGGAAAAGTTTAAGTTAATGTGTTTTGAATTATCTCATACTAAGAAATTAAATGCAAACATAATACATTTAGTTATGGGAATATATTCTTTTCATAAAATGTTTGTTTTTCAACTGAATTTTTATATCTAACAGCAAATGCATAAAAATATGGAAGATAATGGCAGATGAGAATAAAGTTGATGGAATTAAATAGGTGGAATGCAGTTTATAAAAAAACTACAGGGAATGGATTAGAGAAAATATTTTTTGAGCAGGATGTTTTATGATTTTCTTAAAATGCTGGCGGGTCCCCGGCGGGCCACATGGCAGCAGGCAGTGGTCTCTAGGAGCAGCCAGTCCCAGACAGAGACAGCTGCTGGTTCTCGGAGGTCCCGTCCAGTGCAGTTTCCCAGTGGCGAGTGGGTAAAAGGCACATAGACACATCATACAGAGTAGAATAGAACTGAATATTTATTACTTAAAGAAGAAGGGAAGAAAGGAGAGAGAGAGAGAGAGAGAGAGAGAGAGAGAGAGAGAGAGAAGAGAAGAGAAGAGAAGAGAAGAGAAGAGAAGAGAAGAGAAGAGAAGAGAAGAGAAGAGAAGAGAAGAGAAGAGAAGAGAAGAGGAGACAGAAAAAGGGCCCGAGAGAGACACATGTGCTAAGAAAAGACAGTAAGAGATCCACGATGGTGGGGGTCGCAGGGAGTAGGCGTGGCTTGCCTCTTAAAGAGTCAAAAACCATAAAAGGATGTAAATGGAAATAAAGTTGCAGATTGAAAATATCAAATTAATAAAAATTAAGCATGCTGCAATTTGTGGGCCTTTGTTTTTGCAAGATATTATTTCGAAGAAAAAAACTATTGAAGTATATTAAAATACACGGGCACATGTAATTTAAAAGTATTGCTGTTACTGTTGGTGTTATATTTTAGAGATCTAATTAATTGATGTTTTAGAAGTAAAGACTTAAAATGCTTATATTTGAACTAATATTGATAAAAATACTCTGAAATTTACTTATGAAACCTGTGAGAGGGTTGAGAAATAGTTAAGCAATTAATACAAGCTTAATGTGGTTTTATCAGGATTCATCATGAGAACATTTGTATTTTGCTATCAATTCAAATCTTTCATAATGAAATTTTAAAAATTAGTGAATTTAAGAGAAGTGGATAGAATTCTAGGACTATACACTGAAGCAGCAGATCTCTGTCTCTTACTCCATACCCAGTCCCATAGCTTCTTTCCAGCTCTGCAGTAGATGCCTGTTGCATGCTTCCTGGTCCTCCTTTTCCAGTTGCCTGTGGATCTCACAGATGGTCTCATCTCATTCCCTAGCTCATTGCTATGTCTCAGCCCCCAGCCCTAGCAGGCACTCCTGCTAACCTGGGCCCTGCTTCTGTCAGGGCAATAAGTAGCATGATAGTTATCCACACCTCTCTTTCGGCGCCCTGAGATCTAAACCCTGTACCCCCAGTCTCATCCCAAGCTCTGTAGTGGAAAACACGCAGTCTTCACTTCCTTTCTGAACCCTTCCCCCATAGATCATAAAGACCTTTACCTCCAACATTCCTTCCCCAAACACATTCCATTATCCCAGCCTCCAGCACCAGCAGAAATTCCCTGGTAAAACACCAGCTGAGCTGGCCTTGGAAACAGATAGGACCCTTACTCAGTCATCATAAGAGGAGATTCCTTCTGCAGCAGTTGGGGACAGATGTAGAGACCCCACTGCGGTGCCCAGATTGTTGAACCCCAAAATCAAGAAACCAGATCCGATGCAAAAGCAAAGAATCTTTTTAATGTCTAGCTAACTTGGTTCCTCTGTCCATCAGTCAAGCTGCAGTGGGGCAGAGGATTT
Source organism: Alexandromys fortis (assembly GCF_014885135.2). Lineage (NCBI taxonomy): Eukaryota > Metazoa > Chordata > Mammalia > Rodentia > Cricetidae > Alexandromys > Alexandromys fortis. The sequence goes on from NW_026067949.1 coordinate 38,013,045, forward strand.
ATTGGCGATAGAGCAAGGAGGTGGGGTGGCTTGGGGATCTTCAGTCTCAGGATTGGTGCACCTCTGGGCTGGGGAAAAGCTTCTCTAAGTTGATTAGTTAATTACGGGGGGGGGGATCGATTGCGACTGGTGGCAGTTGCTATAGTTACTGCATTCCACCCTTATTTGTAACAAAGTGCTTTAGGAGCCCACTATCTAACTTCTGATTGGTTCCTTACCATAAGGAGGATATATAGCAGTTTCTTCCCAATAATTAGGGCAAAATGTCAAGGGCTCAGCACTTCCTTCTGAGTCACGGGCCGACTTCTTGCTGGCTCTTTTCTGCAGCCTCTCATGGCTACTAAATTGGGGGCTGGATTAAGGTCTCAGCTCTTTCCCCACAACCAGACACTATGTAGAGAGAAACAGAGACCTTGGAACACAGAGCTCTAAATGGAATATTTCCACCAAATTCCTTCCCTCTAGTCAGAGAATGCTAAAGAAGAGAAGGGAGAGTGTAATACTGAAATGTGACAAGATAACAGGTCACTGTGAATCAAGTAAAAAGGATCATAGGAACTCAGACCCTGAAACAGCAAGAACACAGTCTACGCGAGTTTGCCCCAGGTCTACTGCTTATATATTATAGCTTTCAGCTTCAAATTCTTATGGGATCCATGAACGTGTGAACAGGTTGTACTCTGATTCTTGTGCCTGCTCTCGGGACTGTCATACTTTTATTGTTACGTTAAGATGATCTTTGTTTTATTGTGTTTTATTTTTTCATGTTTGGTTGTTATTTTTTAGAAGACTGTTCAAGTACAAGACAAAAAGGGCAATGATATGGAGGGGAAGGAAAGAGGGGAAATACTGGGAGAAGTAGAGTGAGGGAAGACTGTAATCAGGATATATTGAATGAGAAAATAATCTATTTTCAATAAAAGGGAGAAAAGAAAATGAAAAAGAAGGATATGCAGGAAAGCAAAATTTCTGAAGACCACAGACAAGAATGGTAAATAAAATTTTGTATATGTGTGTATATATGTACATATACATATAACTAAGTTTATTTTTATTATAAGGAATGTTGTCAATGTAATCACTATTAACATTTTCAATATTTCATTATTTACTGTTGTTAGGAACCAGCTCTGCTCGTTCAACAGCTCAACTTCATCAGCCATGACATCACCTGCTTCCAAAACCTACATACTTACCCTTTAAAATGTCTAGGCCATCATCTCTGTCTCCTTGACTCTTTCTTTCTGTCCATCTCACTTTCTATCTCTATCTGTGATGTATGTGTCTGTGTGTGTGATTCTCTATCATCTATCTAACTATGTATCTATCTATGTATCTATATATGTATCTATCTATCTATCTATCTATCTATCTGTCTCTCTGTCTCCATGATTTTGTCTCTCTCTGTCTCTATGTCACTCTCTCTGTATCTATCTGAGTTTGTCTCTCTCTGTCTTTGTCTCTCCCCTTCAAGGAGAAGGCCTTTCCTCCCCTCCCCTTGAATTAATCTCTTGTTGCGTGGTATGATTTCTGCAGAATTCCTTGGCCTTAATTGTCCAATGTACACATTCACTGATAAACCCTAACATCTGTGATTAAAATTTTGAAAATGTGTTTGTTAGAAGTACAACATAGGGCTGAGAGAAACTTTTGAAAGTTTTCACAGATCCCAATATGCCTTTCTGCTGCCTCTCCCTCACCAGGCTAGTCACTATCTACCTTCCCGGAACAGGCCCTCACTTACCAGAACTTCTTCCTCACTAAAAGTTTCTGAGTAATAGTTTACATGCCTTACATGCCATAGGCCATGCCAGAGGAGCAGCGAGTTGCACTGAAGTTCCAGGTGTCAGCCCAGCGATGGGAATCCTCTGATGAGCCAGTCTCCTTTAGGCAAGGCTATGGGACTACAGACCCTGGAATGTCTTTAGCTTTTGCTATCCGTTTACACGTTTGCTGTGGCTCTCTTTCTCTTCCTCTCTTTCTCTAGAATGGTGTGAGTGGACTTGGGGAGATCTCAACTGCCTGTAATATAGTGTTTATCTCTTGGAAACATCCCATTCTACTCGGCATTTTTATCTGAGGATCGTCAAGAAGATCACCCGTCCCTAAGCTATAGTGTCTAATTTAATAATAATAAAAATGATAGCTTATATTGAGTGTTGGTGAATAAAAATAAATACAAGGAAATATTTCATAGCCAAGGTCTGTGGGTCTCTCCTAAGGATCTGCATGGGCTGTGGCTCAGGGTAATGACTAACAATTGAGTCCCAATAGCCCAGCTAATTTAAATTCTTTTAACCTTATCGTCAGGAGCTGTGTTCACAGGTCTCAGAGCGCATCACAGCTGAAACAAAGCTGTGAAAATAACGAAGTTAGACTAAGATGTTTTGGTTGAATAACTTTGAGGTAAAAAACCCAAGAAGACAATCTAAAGTTTAAGAAAGGCACATAGTTGAATGCAGAACTCTTTAAGGTCAGGGAACAAGAACAAAGCAGCCCAGTTATTACTGGCTGATGTACTACTCTCTTTGCTAGGTTGGGTTAATGACCAAAGGTGATGATTAATTCCTTATACCCATTTCTATCCTCAATCTCCTGATGTAAAAAAAAAAAAACTATTAATGAATGGATATGTACCCTAAAGATTTAAAATAGAGCTGACTGATTCTTTTTCACATATAGAAGCTTAGGTTTATAATTCCTTTAAGATTCCTTATAAGATTACCTTTCAATATAAGTAATAAAATAATTGGCTCTTTCTTTGTAACTGAAAAATGCAACCTGCCAGTAAAAGACTTGACAAAAATGCTTTGCTTGCCACATGGTTAATCTATAACAATTTGTTTGGCTATGAATGTATGTGGGTTCTTGGGATAATTTGTTTTTCACCCGTAATACATAAAAAGTTTAATCATGTGTGGGAGATGAAAAACATGTTTTTACCTATAATGATTCACTTGAAAAATGAAATGCAACTGTTTTGATTCTTGTACTGCCTAGAAGATTCTTGTTAGGTTGGGAGCATAGTGTTGGGATATAAAAGCTGTAAAACAACATGAGATAGAGGAAGGGAACAAAGAAGAATAAGAATAAAAGAGGAAAACATCAAGAGAGTTTGTACGTGCCTTTTTTCCCTAACACCCCTCAAATACAAAAGTTTAGCCCGGCCGACCCAGTAGATTTCTATCAAAGCCCTGTGCTGCTGGATACTGGTCCCCCAGACAGCTCCATATGGGTCTGATGGGGGAAGCTCGGTTAAGTGTTAAGTAATCACCTTTAAGAAGTGAAGCCTAGTTAACGCATGGCTACCTGGAGCCCTAAAAGAAAACTGGCAGGGACCAGGTGCATGCTTTCTCTGGGTGATTCCTTCCAGAAACAGTGGAACTTGGATTTCCTATTCTTGTTTTTTTTTTTTTTTGTTTTTTTGTTTTTTTGTTTTTTTTTTTGTTTTTCAAGACAAGGTTTCTCTGTGGTTTTGGAGCCTGTCCTGGAACTAGCTTATGTAGACCAGGCTGGTCTCGAACTGGACTTCCCATTCTTGTGGCATGAGTTTCCTCTTACAACAATTAAAAATATAATTGATTATCTTTAAAAAAAAAGGGTGGATGAAAATTGGATGATGGGATAATAGATTGATTTGTGTGTTATTATTTATAACCAATTATATTGGCATAGATTCTTGTATATTGATACAAAGTTAAATAATATTGAATATTGTATGCATGCATGCTTCTACCTCTGTTTAAAACTTTTTTTATATATTTACAATATTGCAGTGTACATTTCTACCTCTGATCAAGATACTTATACATTGTTTATATTTGGAGGTCATTGCCCTCATTTATTGCACAGTTATAAAGGTATTAAGAATTATAGATCAATAGTCATCCATGTTTGTCATACTTATAGTTAAACTAATCAGGTTCTTTAGATACATAGAGATTATACTCTACATAGATAATCTTCAGCCACTTCAAAGAACTGTAAAAAAATGGCATTTAAATAACTTAGAGTTCTGTTGAAGTGAGTCATAATTGCTCCTGGCAGCACTGATCTTTTCCTGAGAGAATGTTCAGCACCAAAGACATTCCACCTGGAGCTTGTTTTCTTCTTGGTAGAACTGGTCTTTGGGCAAAGATATGCCCATACCTCAAACACTGATAAAAATACATAGTATCCATAAATGGATAAAACAGGACTGTCAAATCCTGCCAAGACAGGGTAAGATAGTTTTGAAAAGTAGCTTACCTTTGAAAATGGTCTGTCAGTCATTTTAGGCCTTAGCCAAAGTTGGTTGCTTCAATGTGCAAATGAGACTTTGGGTGATTGCCCAGGTAGCCAGTTGTCTCTGTCATTTGTTGCACATTTTGGAAGTTGCTTGATTGCACTTCCTGCTTACTCAAGTAATATTGTTTCCCTTCTTAGGTCTTCCATGGGGTTGAAGATTAGATAGTTGTGGTTAGTTTCCTCATGATTTAGTCAAGCTTAATTTCAATGCACGATTTAGACTCCTTAAAATAGAAAAGTAAAACTTTTGTTATATGTTCCTTGCTTAATATTGTTTGTAATTTTATATTTAGTATCTGTTCCTATTTTATATGGTTGTATTGTGTTTGGATCTATCTTGTTTAGACAAAAGGGGAAGGTGATGGTGGAAGCTCTGTTAACCAATCACCTTTAAGAAGTGGAGCCTAGTTAAGACATGGCTACCTGGAGCCCAGGAAAAAACAGGGACAGACCAGGTGCATGCTCTCTCTGCGTGATTCCCTCCAGAAACAGCAGAGCTAGGACTTCCCATTCTTGTGGCGTGAGTTTCCCCTTATAACAATTAAAAATATAATTGTTTATCTTTAAGTTGGCCTGGTTATTTTTCGAATTGAGCTAACTTTAACAGAGGTCTTATAAAAAAAAATGTTCTTGTTTGTTTGTTTGACATAGAGTTTCATTCTGTAGATCAAGCTTACCTGGAAATCTTAATCTAACAATCTTCCTTTTCTGCTTCTGTAGTACAGATATGTGCCATCATGTTTGACCTTTGTGATCAAATTTTATTTTAATGAATCCCTTATGTTTGCTACTGAAACTCAATAGCTACAAAATTTTAGAAACAACTCTGTTTTAATCTCTTATGGGAGAAAGTAAGTTGGCTTGAAATCTTAGGGCCATTACTATATTAAGTGTTCTGACTTACAGTTTGTACAAGTTGAAAAAAAAAATAAGATTTTTTTTCTTCCTTTCAAATTTAGTCATTAGCTTTGCGTGATGCCTGATTTCTCCCCCTGAGAAGTGATCAAAGTCCCTGAATCTGGCTTATTTTATTACTGAGTAAATCACTTTAGACAAGGCTAATTATAAAAGAGATTACTAGTATCTATGGCCAAATACATTTGTATTCTTGGCAGACTGGATATAAAGAAATTTTAATCAGGAAGCACTAAAATATGTTACAAATAAATAGACATTTTATTCATGCATTTTCTCCCAGGCTTTCTTCTAAATGTCCTTAAAGTTGATTCAAGGAAGACTGATAAATTTCCTACAGGATGCAATTCCAAAATTTAGGACTAATCTTATTATTAGTAATGTGATCATTGCATTTCAAATTAAGATAGGCTTAAGTCATTTTGCTTTAATGTCAGCCTATCAATTACTTTTGCACCATATGAGCATTATGTAATTACAGTGAATTATACAATTATGAGATGTGAGATGGCTTAGTGAGCTTCACATCTAAAAATGGAAAGACTTAATTTGAATTGATTGTTGTTTATATACCATTTAACTACATGCATGAGCTGATCACATCATAAAAAATTTAAAAAAATAAAAAAGCACTTGCTGCAGTGGAAATAAAGAACAGTTTAAAGTGGAGTTTAAAGAAAAGAACAATGTGTCAAACCTAAAATCCTCCGCTTTATCTGCATATAGATGAACTTTTCCACCGATAATACATAAAATAATATATGAAATTATATATTTTCATATATTATTTTAATGTTATCATATATTTATTTATAAGAATAATATATTCTCATAATACATTGAATATGCCCTTAAATATATTATATATTCATAATACACACACACACACACACACACACACACACACACACTCTCTTAAAGCTCTTCCCAAGAGATTTACATGGAAATAAGGGATAGCATTAATTACAGTTTTCCATGGTAGGCATTTTCAGCAGTCTGTCCTTCCTGCTTCTGTTCCCTTGACATAAACATTTTGCAGTTTTCAATTTCTGACCTAATTCCTCTCTCTCAAATCTCCACCAAATCCTAGGATAGTGGTTACTCTGCCCGCAGGGCAGAATTCACAAATTTAAATCTGCAATGTTGACTTCACACTGATATTTGTACATTATTTTTAAGTTCCTAGAAGATTTTCCCACATACATACAATTTTAAGAACTTCTAATATGACAGTTCAACATGAAATTCATTTTCTACTTTCCAAGTTATTCCTTTTACTTAGTAGACTAAATATAAGCAAAATTGGGTGGTTAAACAAGAAAAATTTGATTATACTTAATTATTAACAGTTCTTTATTTCTTAAGTAAATAAATAACCACAGACCAAAATTTTCTTATTTTAAAACGCATTTTTTCTTGCCTTAATTTCTGTTGCAACAAATTTTGCACCAGACTCTAAGTACTCCAGCAGTCCATTTTCTTTATCCGTCTATACTAGTTTTCAGAGTTTGCACATGGTGATGATTATTTATGAGATTAACTTTTATAATGCTATGTCATATTAATTTTAACTTGAAAAATCCTGAGAAACTGTATCATTGCCTTAGGCAGAACTTTATATAGCTCTTATCCAAATAACATACTCACAAAATATAATTTTACTCAAATTAGATAAAACAAATATTTATGGAACAATAGCAAATATTTAAATATTTTATTGCCCATAAATAATAGTTGCCATTTAAACTCCTGAGTGACATAAATATTTGATCTTAGTGCGTCAAAAAGAGTGTCAATCAACAGCAGGCTTTCATATCTTCCTATTATACATATGTGATTTCCCGACATCTAAGTAAAATTATATATTCAATCCAGCAATTTGTTAATAAATTGAGAATAAAACATATAATTTGTTGAGTACAAGAACAAGAATTTTAATATTATAAACAAACCAAAAATGTGAATTTACCAAAGGACTCAGAGCCAGAGAAATCCAGTTTTCAATGAGTTTTGATGTAATAATAGGTAAAAATTCTACATTTTGTAGGTCAAGACTAAGAAAACAATGCATAAAATGTATAAAGCACAGGTTCTAATTAAAATACCAGGAAATATAATTTTTAATTTGTATCAATATAAAAATAATCTTAGAAATACAAAAATAATTTTACATATGTATCAATATCCAAGAATCTATACTAATGTAAATTGCCTGTAACTAATCATTGCTAAAATGGTTTACAATTAGATACTCTAATCTACCTTAATATTCTTTCTTATCTATTCCCCATTTTTCTATACCAAGTGAGATTCCAAAGTCTACTTACTATTATTATGATGTTCCCCACTCTGTAACAACTTATAACCAATCCTGAGCAAAACAAAAAACCATGTATCCTAACTATTGGGGAAAGGGGCGTCATTTTCATAGAATTATTTCCAGATCCCTTGGGGGAAATATTTCTATAGGATTCAAAAAGAAAAACCTAAACTAAACTAAAACATAAAACAAATAGGTACACATATAACAAGCACAGGAAATTTAAGAGAATAAATACAAACTTTAAGGGTTTGTATTTAGTCAGGCATGGTGGTGCATACCTTTAACCCCATCACTCAGGGAGTAGAGACATATCCCTGTGAGTAAAAGGTCAGCCTGTTCTACAAATTGAGTTACCATACATCCAGGGCTATTACACAGAAAAACCCTGTCTCAAAAAATGACTGAAAAAATATATATTCCCAATGTTATATCAAGGTCAAATAAGCAATTTAACTAGACCTATATTCCCTAGTAAGATAGAAGCAGTAATTAAACCTACTAACTCCCAAATTACCAGAGACAAGTGAATTCATCAGACAATTTAACCAGATATTTGAAGAAAGATTAATGCCAATACTCCTCAAATTATTTCACAAAATGGGTACTGAATAAACATTACCTTATTTTTAAGGCAATTATTACTTTGACACTCAAACCACAGAATGATCAAACAAAAAAGAAATTATAGGTAAATATAACTTATGAACATAAATGCTAAAGTTATAAGTATATATAAGTTATAAAATATCTGCAAATTCAGTATAAGAACACATCAGAAACATTATTTACCATATGTAAATTGATAAACTTAATACACCACATAAACAGACTAGAAGACAAAACCCACATGATTTCCTCGTTAAACATAGAAAAGACCTTGACAAAATTCCAACATTCTTTCATAATAAAATTTCTTGAGAAACTAGAGATACAAGGATATATCTCAATATAACAAGGATGATATACAGTAAATCCACAGTGAATATCAAATTCAACAGTGAGCACTCAAGCATTTCATTAAAAATAAGATAAAAATAAAAATGTCCACTATCTCCATAGCTATTCAATATAATACTTTGTCTTAGCAAAAGTAATTAAGTTATGGGAATCCAAGGGATATAAGTGGGAAAGAAATTCTCAAATAACATAGTATTATGTATTATATTTCTATATTTTATATAATTATTATATAATATATTTAATTTAATATAATCTATTTATATATTTGCAAATAAAATAATTTAATATATTAAAGACTGCTGTAGGAAGTTTTACAGCCAGTGGTTACCTGCCGACTGGGGCATGGCCTCTTATAATATATATGCTGATGTAGAGAATGTGTCTGGTCTTTTTTCTGGCCTCTCTGTTCCTATTGCGGATTACGGTTTCTGATCTCCACTCAAGCAGAGGAGTGAGTCTACCCCTAAATAAAGAACCATCTATTTCTCAATTCTGAGCTAGTGTGGGATTTCTTTTAAGTGGTCTTCATTTGGCACCCACGTGGATTCAGAGCCATGCCTACAGGGTGAACAGCCTAATAGCCTAGCTGGTCCACAGCCCAGAGAGTCTCCCAACCCAGCGATTGGCTTACTTTTACCTTTTTTTTTTTTTTTTTTTTTTTTTTTTTTTGTAGAATCCCCACCACAGCAGAGTTCATGGTGTGTGGCAACTTGGAAATTTCCCAAGTGCATGCAAAACTGCTGCATTCCCTGGGGTGGTTCCTCGCTGCGTGGTGACTTGTATAACTTTCAGTTTTTGCTCCCTGCCCATGAGTTCCGGGTTTCTTGCTCTGTGTATTGAATTGATTTAATTGCTTTTTATTTGTCAAGCAAAGCATATTTCTCAGTATTTAACTAGCACCGAGGCAGAAACTAAAGCAGTCAAGGACCCTTTTTGCTGCCACTAGTTACATTGCTTCTAGTCACAACTCTGCAACCAGGACAGCTGCTGAACAGTTTACTGGATAAAAGGTAATTAATAAATCAATATGGCAGACTTCATTAATATTGCAACTTTTAGTAACTTTTTTGATAATACTATCAGTGGGTGGGTGCACCCCTTGTGGTCCTGACTTCCTTGCTCATGTTCTCCCTCCTTCTGCTCCTCATTTGGACCTTGGGAGCTCAGTCCAGTGCTCCAATGTGGGTCTCTGTCTCTAGCTATCAACTTTATTTGGAAAAACAAAAATCCCAGGATAGCCAAAACAATCTTATACAATAAAGGATCTTCTGGAGGCATTACCATCCCTGACTTCAAACTCTATNTTTTTTTTTTTTTTTTTTTTTTTTTTTTTGTAGAATCCCCCCCCCCACAGCAGAGTTAACTCCGTGTGGCAACTTGAAAATTTCCAAGCTCACGCATGACTGCTGCATTCCCTGGCCCGATTCGTTGCCACGTGGCGATTATGCAGCTTCTGGTTTCTGCTCCCTGCCAATGAGTTCTGGTTTTCTTACTCTATGTATGGAATTGATTTAATTACTTTTAATTTGTCAAGCAAAGCATATTTCTCAGTATTTTATCAGTACCAAAGCAAAAAATTAAACTGGCTCAGAAACTAACATCACCCCCATGACAGCTGGAAGTAATTCTAGAAGACCATGTTCCCTCTCCCAACAAAGTTTGCCCTCAGGGTTAGGGACATAATTTAGGGGTTGATTATAATTGGAATAGGGTTGGGGATTGGGGGAGATTTTATAGGCTTAGGGATCTCTTTGGAGAAAAAGGGGAAAAAATGGATGGGATAATAGATTAGTATGAGCTTACACTAATAATAATAGTAATATAATGAATACTTGTGAGTTATTATTTCTAGGCAATTACATTGGTAAAGATTCTTGTATAATGATACAAAGTTAAATTGCATTGAATATTGTATGCATGCATGCTTTTACCTCTGCTTAAAACATTTTTGTATATTGATATATATTTATAATACTACAATGTACATTTCTACCTCTGATCAAGATACTCATACATTGTTTAAATTTTGAGGTCATTGTCCTCATTCGTTGCACAGTTGTTTATTATATAATATTCTAATATGAAGTCTTAGACTTTAAGTTATATAGTTATTAAGAATTATAGATCAATAATTATCTATGTTTGTCAGGGCTGGGTGGTGGTCATGCATACCTCTAATCCCTGCACTTGGGAGGCAGAGACAAGTGGTTCTCTGTGAGATCAAGGCCAGCCTGATCTACAGAATGAGTTCCAGGACAGCTTCCAAAGCTACAGACAAACCCTGTCTTGAACTGTTCACCCCATACAAAACAAAACAAAAACTTTCAGCAGAAAATTATTGCAGCTGATAAATACTTTCAGTAAAGTAGCAGGTGCAGAATCAATTAACAAAAATCAGTAGGCTTCCTACATACAAAGGACAAACCTACTGAGACAGTGAAAAATTCCTTACACAGGACCCTCAATAAAATAGAATATTTTGGATAATGTTAACCAAGAAAGGTTAACTAGTATAATAAAAACTTGAAAACTTTGAATAATGAAATTGAATAAGACACTAATAGACAATGAGATCTCCCTTGTTCATAGATCAGGGTGATTAATTTTATTAAAATGGACACTCTGCCAAAATCAATATACTGATTCAATACAACCGCTATCAAGATTCCCACACAATTCTTCACAGAAATTTAAAAATCAATCTCCAACTGCATATGGAGAAATGAGAAATCAGGACATCTAAAATATTCATGAATAATAAAAGAACTGCTGTAAGAAATCACATTCCCTGATTTCAAGTTGTACAACAATTACAGTTACAAAAATTATACTATATTGGTGCAAAATAGACTCATTGATCAAGGTCTTGATATAAGTCTGCATATCTACAGACAACTAGGTTTTGAAAAACAATTTAAAAGTACACATTGGTAAAATTTTGTCACTTGCAACAAGTAGTACTGGTCAAAATGTATGGCTATATAAAATTAGATCAATATCTATCACCCTGCACAAAGCTCAAATACAAATCAATTGAGGATCTCAACATATATATTGTGAATCTGACCAAAATAAATAAATAAATAAATAAATAAATAAATAAATAAATAATATCCTTGACATCATTGGTTCAGACAAGTCTTTCCAAAGAGGACATTGATAGCCCAGGCATTAAGACCAACAACTAATAATTTAAACCTCATGAAATTAAAACAATTCTGTATGGCATATAATGCTATTATTTGAACAAAGCAGCAGGACAGAGAAGGAGAAATGTTATTTATCAATTATACATCAGACAGAAATATTATTCACTAAATTACATAAAGTATTGAAAAATGAACATCAGAAAATATACAATGGAGAGAGTTCTCAATAATGTGAAACACAAGTGACTGAGAAATACATAAAATTTCAATATTTTTAACAGTTAAGGAATGCATACTAAAATTATTGAGATTTCATTTATCCAGTCAGACTAGCCAAGATCTATGAAACAAATTTTGGCTCATGCGGGCAGGAACACAGAAGGGAACTCTTATTCATTGCTGGTGGGAGTACAAACTGGTGCAATACTATGGAAAACTGTGTGGAAATTCCTCAGAGAGATAAAAATTGGTCGACCTGAAACTTGGGTATATATGCAAAGGACTCTACATCCTCCGATAGAGATATTTGCTCGTTCATGTTCATTGTTTCTCTATTCATAATATCCAGACATTAGAAACAGCTCAGATGCCCATCAAACAATGAACAGATGAAAATGTGACACATTTATAAGAGGAAATATTATCTAGCTGTTGAGAAAATTAAATTTCAACATAAATGAACTAAATTTGAAAAATATCCTACGTGAGGTAACACAGAACCCAAAAGGCAAATCATCCATTCTTTGTTCTGTATATAAATATTAACTTTTAAACTTTTGGTATGTGTAGCGTAATCTGAATAATCACAGTAGATATGTAATTAGTAATTCACAGAGTCAAGAAGCAGGTCTCTCTGGCAAGGGAAGTCAAGGCAAGTGGGAAGGATTGACCTTATGAGGCTAAGTATACAAAGGAGAGAGAAAAAGGGGTGAAATATATTAAGATTTTAAATCAACAAATTGAAAAGCTTTAACTGATGAGAAAATTTTTGATATTTGATTTAGTAACAGAATTAAAGAACATACTATCACTTTTCACAGTGAACTGAGTAGAGTTTTCAAATTATTTTCATATATTAGACAATGAGTTGCCGATAGATGTATTTGAATTTTTCCTTAATAATATATAAAAATGGATAAAAAGAAAGAGACAAAACAAAATTAAAAGAGAAATTGTTTAATTTAGAGACTGCCATTAAACTCTTTTAATATATTTTAAAATTATTAATTAAATATATAAAATGATTCCACTGTCTCAAAAAGTAAAACATATTACCAGAATCAAATTAATTGCTGTTTAATATTAAAAATAACATTCATTTCACTATTATCCAATTTCCTGATTTTTTGACAAATGATCTAATTTTACACTGACATGCAAGTTTCAGAACCTATTAAAATCCATTTTTGCAGAGTCTAAAAATGATAAAAATGGAAATAGTTTTAATATTAAAATTAACAATCAAATATTCCAGCAAGATAAAAACATGTCACGGGGCATTAAATACATCATGGTGTCTTAGTGATGAACCTTCTGTTATGTGGCTATTGAAAATTGTGATAATGGAAGCGGGGAAATGATTTTAAAGAATTGGAGAGAATTGCAGATGGTTTCTCCCCAGGCCATTTTGTATTTCTCACTACTCTAGCTAGTCAACTAGTGTTTCATGTAGAGCTTGCATAGGTAATTAATCATTTTACTTACATTTGAACTTATTAAACTGAAGATGGGGGCGTTAATGATGCATCAACAACAAAAAGAAACTGAAATTTTTTATTAGAAATGGCCAACTTAAATTATATAACATGGGTAATATTTGAAAATATCCTAGTTACCTTTAGTTGGTGAGCAGCAATGTGTACATGAACTAAAATATCAAATATTTATAAATGTTTTGTGCAAAATTTAAGATAATATTAAAATCTTACATATGAAGCAAGGAAAAAATTTTTTTTTATTTAAAATAATCTTTTTTTAATTCTACATACCAATTTTAATTTACCCTCCCTCCCCTCCTCCAGCTCCCCCTACCTTCTCCCCCACCCCACCTCCACCCACTCCTCAGAGAGTGTATGGCCTCTCATGGGGAGTCAACAGAATATGTCAAGTCACATTTGAGGTGACCCCCCCCCCCCGTCCCTGCCCTTTATCTAGGCTCAGCAAGGTATCACTCTACAGGGAATAGGTTAAACAAACAAACAAACAAAACAGTTCATGCACTCGGGATATATTCTGAACCCACTGCCAGTGGCCCCACACACTGCCCAAGCCACGCAATTATCATCTACATTTAAGAGCGCTGGTTTGGTCCTATGCAGGTTCCCCAGTTGTCAGCGCAGAGCCAGCTAGCTCCCACTAGTGCTTGTCAGCTGTTTCTATGGTTTCCCCATCATGGTCTTGTATTATCACTCCTCTCTCTCTCTCTTCTACTGGACTCTGGAGCTTGGTCCAGTACTTAGCTGTGGATCTCTGTATCTTCTTCCATCAGTTACTGAATGTAGCTTCTATAATGACAATTAAGGCAATCATCTGTCTAATTACAAGGACGGTCAGTTCAAATACCCTCTCCATTATTGCTTAGAGTCTTAGCTGGGGTCATCCTTGTGGATTCCTGGGAATTTCTCTAGTGTTAGGTTTCTTGCTAAACCCCCATAATGACCCTTTCTATCAAGTTATCTCTTTCTTTGTTCTCTGCCTCTGTCCCTCCCCCAGCTCTACCGTCCTGTTCCCTCACGTTCTCCTTCCCTCTTCCCTTCCCCTCTACCCTCTACCCTTCCATCCCCCCCCCCCCCCCCCCCCCCCCCCCCCCCCCGCCATGTTCCAGGTTTACTCAGGAGATCTTGTCAATTTCCTATTCACAGAGGATCCATGTATGTCTCTCTTATGTTGTCCTTGTTATCTGGCTTCTCTGGGGTTTTGGCTTGTAGGCTAGTTGGCCTTTGCTTTATATATAATATCCACTTATGAATGAGTATATACTGTTTGTGCGAGGCAAATATATAACAGAGGAGAAAAACCAAGATAAACGATGGCGCTTGATACATTCCATTCAAAATTGTGTTTGTATTTACACTGATCCATTGAATTCAATGTTTCAATTCATTGACACATTTTCCTGGATTGCACTGACAATGGTTTGTCATAATAGTGTTAGATCAATTATTAGATTTCATTTACCATTTGTTTCCCTGTTATACTAACCCTATGATCTACATCCTTCTCCTTCCTGTCTCGCATGATTTTGATGGCCATAGAATGTTTGTCCATGTTTTTCTTTGTTGCTATTGAAAGATTGGGTCTACTATCTTCAGTCTGTATTTTAACTCACCAGGGACCTCTCCTATCTCTTTCCTATAGCTCTCATCTTCTGTTTGACGGGCTGACTAGAACATTCTGACCCCAATATATTTTCATAAAGCATGTTGTTCCTTATCTTTAGGTGAGTTTATTTGCAAGTTCAAAGAAAAGTCACACATTGTAACCCATCTGTTATAGGAAGTGTTCATATGTTAAGAACTCATCATGAGAAACAGAGATTTTTTTTTTAAAATGGTATTGTTTGATAGCTTCATACTTTTACATTAATGTTTACAAATTCATGTAAAATGACTTTTTAGTCATATTTATTGTTCAATGCTCCCCTCTTATCACCCTTCCTCTTCCACTGGAACCTGTCTTCTTAAAGTTTCTCCATCCTTCGTTCATGTCTTCTATTTACATGAAGCTCCCTGAGTTAATTAGAACCTCTGTCTGGCTTGTGCATGAGTACCAGGTAAACCCCCATAGCAAGCGCAGCTTACAGTGCTACACTACTGAAGAAAAGGGTACACTTTCTTCCCACAACTGCTAACGGCCATCAATACCTCAGAAGATCACTGGTTGCTACTCTGTTCCTTACCATGCCCTGCTGGGAAGCTCTGGCTTCCAGCCTGCTTCTGGGAAGGTGTCAGCTATGTTAACTGCTGTTTTGCATCTCGTGCCCATTCTTGAGCAGATTCACAGCTTTTTTTGCAGTTCTGTTAGTGCAAAACGTGGAGTGGAGGTGGTGATTTGTTGAATTCTTGTCTTATACCAATCCCCTTACTTTAAGGAATGTTGGAGGACTAGTTATATAGTCTTTGACTTACACTTGTGAGATCTGAATTCCAATGTGCTTCCTTTCAACACTTACATGACCTCTCCCCACAATAAAATAAATGGGTCTTATATGGTCTGTGCCCTAGTCTGGTCTAGAACTCAATGTGTACTCCCGGTTGGAATTCAGTTTATATTCTCCCATGTCAGACTCCCAAGTGCTGAGCTAACAGCTGCCAAGCTTGTCTTTTGGTCTGTCTGTTTGTCTGTCTGTTCTTTTCCTTTAAAACATGGAATAATTTCTCCAGTGATAGGAAGTATTTTAGAAACTCCAGAAAACAAACCTGTAAATCACTCATAGTATCTCTTCTACTCTTCGAGTGCTGATTGTGTTCAGGAAACCAATTTTAGACTGCATTCCTTTTTTCTTCAACTCATTTCTCTATATTCATTATGAAACGTCAAAAATGGCCTAGCTATGTAACACCCTTTCTGACCCGTTCCTGGAAAACTAGTTTGCAAATCTTTATTTCTCATTTTCTTCTTCAAATTGCCAAGAGGTTCTAATTTTTAGACATCATCAAATGTGCATAGAAGAAAACAAAATTGTTTGCTATCTTGAAAATAGGAAGCATATAAAATAAAAAATAAGTTTCCCAGATGGATAATCCTGATATTTATGTGTTCCTTAATGACTCCACAAATTCACAGACAAAACTTTAGTCCTATTTAGAGTAGAGTCTTCTCTTTTGAAGAAGAAGGCTCTAATTTTAATTTAGAGTGATAAAAAGACTTAACCAAATGAAGTACAGAACACTGAAATTTATTCCAATATGAACCTACAAGCTCTCCAAGTTTAATAATTTTTGCAGATAGAGGGAAAGTGTACTGTTCTAAAAAGCATAATATGATTGAATAGCTGAGAGATAATTAGGCCAAGAACACAGAATGCTTGCACAAGGTGGCAGAGGGGATCTCGGGTGATGTGTTGCAGTGTTTAAAGCTTGCAGGAATGAGTTCTCACAGCCTTAAGGCAGGAAGTCTGGAAGAATCAGATACTACAGACAACGAGAACAAATAAACAGATGTTGCCAAGTTAGCAGGCCTGGTTTTTAAAAATAATTATTACATTTTCAAATATCTGTATTGGTTCATCTACATCTTAATTTATTATTTTTATTCTGAACAAAAAATGTTAAAGCCAACAGAAGTATACACTTTATATATAGTTTGTTTACAAACTGAGGAGAAACAAACACATTTACTTAGTTTTCTCTTTTAAGGTATGCAAAAGTAGTATCTACCCACCTGAATTAATCCAATCTAGAAATCGCATAGACTTGCTCTTGTTCATGGTTAATGCAAAGGCTATGGTGAAAATCAAGACTAACTCACAACTACTTTATCACTGAAGTTAATTTCAAGGTATTGAATAGAAACCCTAATTTAACAGTACAGATTTCCTTCAACCTCAAGTGCTGTTCCTATAAGTTTACCTGGTGTTGTGAAATAAACCTTCATTTATGAACAATCAGACATCCTAATACTGTTGAAGTTGTGTATATAATTACTGCTCTGAATTTAGTTTGGGAAGACAGGACCAACTTTACCCCAGGTCATCAAATGAAATCTTCATACATGTTCTCCATTGTGGAAAAGCCCCCTCCCCCACTACTTCTTATTAATTTATGGTGACTGGTTCTCCTTTGTTTGGAGTCTTTTTCTTTCACCTACTAAATAACATAGAAAACTGAAAGGGAGAATACTGATTCACTTTTTTTCCTGAGGCATTTTTCCTTCTTATAGAAATTTTCCTGTTACTTTCACATTACGAAAAACAAATTCTCTCTCAATAAAACTTGAAAAATGACCAAAATAATCATCTTAAAACATGTCTAAGTTGTTTATGTGTTATTTTTTTCTTACTTCTTATCAACAGCTGGAGTATTGAATAAATATTTTAGGTCTTAAAACTTGTGGGTATCGGGGATGGAGAGATGGCTCAGAGGTTAAGAGCATTGCCTGCTCTTCCAAAGGTCCTGAGTTCAATTCCCAGCAACCACATGGTGGCTCACAAACATCTGTAATGGGGTCTGGTGCCGTCTTCTGGCCTTCAGGCATACATACAGACAGCATATTGTGTACATAATAAATAAATAAATAATATTTAAAAACTTGTGGGTATCATGTTAGCTTATTCTGTATGATTTCTTACTAGTCTGAAGAGAACCTAGGAGAACCTAGAGCTTAGCCTGTCTCCTGTATTCATGACCAGAGTAACGTCTGTGACATTCTATGTGTCACTCACCTTTCCTACTCAAGGTTTGTTGCTGTTGCTTTTGGTTTACTTTTGTTTTGAGTGTTTGTTTATTTTTCAAGACAGTGTTTCTCTGTGTAACAGTTCTGGCTGTTCTAGAACTAGCTTTTATAGATCAGGCTGGCCTTGAACTCAACGAGATCCTTTTGTGTCTGCCTCCCAAATGCTAGGATTAAAGGCATGACCAGCCCATGCTTGAGGTTTTAAAGACATTTTGTGGAACTTGTGAAAATAACATTAACCTAGACCAGACAACAGGGTAACTTGTGCTTTTACCTTTTATTTCCAGATTACAGGCTTCATATAGCGTATGCTGTCTGAGAGAGTGGCATTTTCCTTAATTTTAAGATAACTACTTTTAAACCCCTTTGATATATGTATATGTGAATGTGTTAGAAAGATTCTACAGCATTAGGTTTCCATATGGCATTTTCAGAGTTCCATATTGTTAGTTATCTCTTCCCATACTCCCTTATTTTCATTTCATGCCTCGCTATCCTTATCCTCCCTGTTCTATTATTACCAGCCCCATCTTTATACTACCTGCATTTTGTCCCCACTCCCTCGAAATCCACACCTATAGCAACTTACTGGTTTCCTGAATTCTATGCGTACTCTGGTTTAAACACACGTGTATAAAAAATAGTGTTAATATCTATATGGACCAGAATACGTTTTTTTTTGTAGGTACTGGTTACCTGCATAGATGATTATGTCCAGATAGATCTATTTACTGAAAAGCTTCATAATTTCATTTTTTAGAACTGAAAAATATCATATTGTGTAATTTTATCACATTTATTTTTAATTTATAGTTAATCAGTATCTAGGCTACTTCATTTATAGCTACTGTGAATGAAAGAGCAATGATTACAAATAAGTTGTCCTTCTGTATTAGTATATACATATATAATATCATGTATAGTATTGTACATGAATTCTATGGCTTTAAAGGATCCTCAGCACTGATGTGTATAATGCTCACACCAGATTCCATACACAACTACCGTTGAGTAAGTGTTCTCTTTCACCAGAATCCACACCACCATTTTACTTCTTATTCATTTTAGATATTTTTATTTAAGTAAGTTGAAATCCAGTGCAGTCATGGTTTGTTTTTTCCCTGATAGATATGAATGTTGAACATTTTAAAATTTAATTATTTCTATTAAAGCAATTTTTGACAACGCTGTTTTTTAATTATAAAACCATGTGTCATTTCATTTTTTTAATACAAATTTTCTTTTATTTTATATCCTTATCACAGTTTCCGCGCCCTCCTCCACTCCCCCCATTCTATGCTCTTCACATCCACTCCTTATCAGAGAGCCATCTGATAAAAGCAGATGCAGATATCAACAGCCAAGCACTGGGCTGATTTCCCAGACTTCTATTGAAGAGAGGGAGGAGGGATGGTGTGAGCCATGGGGATCAGGGTCATGATGGGAGTAATCACAGAGACAAATGGTCTGAGATCCTGGAAGCTCATGGACCCTGGATTAACATCTATGGAGCCTGGATGGAATCCTCCAAGGCCCATTCTCTATATGTGACAGTTATGTATCTTGTCTATGGGGCTCTTAGCAGTGGGATCAAAAACTGTCCCTGGCACTTGAGTTGGATTTTGGAACATAGTCTCTTTGTTGAGAACTTTGTTATGTTCAATGAACCAAGTAGGTTGTTTATTTAATCACCATTTGTAGAAGACACGGCCTTTACTCCAGAGTGTGTAGTCTATCTCTTTGTCGGAAATTAGGCTACTGTTATCCTGACCTTCAATTCAATTCCACTACTTAGTGTGTCTATTTGTGTTCAGTACCCAGGCACAATTTATTGCTATAGCTCTGCAATATAACTTAAAATTAGGACTGGTAATACATCTAGCAGTGTGGTTTTAGTGTTCAGTACTTTTTGTCCTATCGTGGGTCTTTTGTATTTCTATGTGTTTTTACAGATTGATGGTTCTCCTTTTTTAAAATATCTCTAAAGAACTACTTAGGGATATTGATCAGACTTATATTGAACCTGTAAGTTGCTTTTGGAAGGATGACCATTTTCATATTATTAATTATAACTAATTATGAACATGGGAGGTCTGTATATCTTCTGATATCTTCAAGTTCTTTCTACAGCATCTTAAAATTTTCATTAAACAAGTCTTTCTCACTTCCTTGTTCAGATTTATTTCATAATATCCTTTTCAGCGTATTGTAAATGGATAGTTTCCCTTGGTTTCAGACATGAAGTTTGGAGGGAGATGTGGAGGATTCTGTCTGGAGCTGCTGTGGAATTGGAATGATTGAAACACAGTTTTTATATGTATGAAATAAATAATGTTCATTAGATATGTAATATGCATGAAATATAGAATACATACACATAAATAAAGTTAAATTTTTCTAAATATCTCCTTTTCAGTAACTGAGTTTTTTCATATTAAGCCTTGTCAACAAATGAAAGAAAATCATTTCTTTTATGTTAAAATTTATACTTGGTGATTCTTTTCATACAATGCATTTCAAGTATTAGTAAGAATTAGACAATGTGAACTATTAACATGTTTTGGACTTGTTGCTATATTGTTTCAGTTAGATATTTTCTGTAATATGTAATGTGTCAAAACATTTAACTAAACACAAAAGATAAATTCATACCGTTCCGTATTTCTCGGAGTAAAATAATGACTTTCATGAACTTGGTTCTGAAATTTCAGTTCTTTTACTGGAGTAGACATTTAAAATAGTTTATATCTGAACTTTATGAGTACTTTTTTTGAGATGATAAAATAATTATATCATTCTCTTTCCCATCCGTCCCTCAAAACTCACAATGAGCCCCTTTTTGTTCTCCTTTTATTCATGACCTCTTTTTACCTTCTTTTCCTTTAGTCTATATTTATAAATACAACCTGCTCAGCCTATGTAATGTTACTCGTGTGTGTATTTTCATGGCTCACTCACTGTCACTCGGCTTCACATCCTGTCCTATTAAAATCAACGCTGTCAACAGTGCCTTGTAGCCAGTTTAAGGGTTTGTCTTACTTAGGGTTTCTGTTGCTGTGATAAAACACCACTACTTAAAGCACTTTGTGAAGTGGACAGTTTGTTTTTACCTCACGCTCTGCATCTTTATGGAAGTCAGGGCAGGATTTCAATAGGGCAGGAACCTAGAGGCACGAACTGAAGCAGAAAGCATAGAACAGTGCTGCTTACTGGCTTGCTCTGCAGGCTTGCTCAGCTCATAATTACATCATCTTAATTCCTATGGCTGGACATTTCCCCTGTGGGATGGGTCCACCCATATCAATCACCAATCAAAATAATGCACCTCAGATTTGTCTACAAGCCAGTCAGATGAGACATTTTCTCAGTTGAGGCTTACTTTTTCAAAATGACTCTAGATTATGTCAAGTTAACCTAAAACTAGCCAGTACAAAAATATATAATACAGGACATTTATTACCACTGTCACATGACACTGATTTTATTGAATATGTTATTTTATAGGTAAACACTTTTAAACTGGGCATTTCATAAAGTACTATAGGAAATAAAAGGTAAATTCATTATTTTTATGTCTATTTTTCTTTGAATTTTGAGCTGTTTAATGTAGTGGTATTTCTATTATATTTTAATAAATAAAGACTTCCTGAAGATCTCTGAGAGTAAAACAGTTCCACTGGTCAGCCTTACAGACAAGGTTATGCTAACATACACTTTTAATCCCAGTAGCCACAATGACACGAACCTTTAATCCCAATAGCCACACTAACTGCCATAGAAATCGGGTGGTGCATGCCTTTAATCACAGTGGTGCACACTTTTAACCCCAGCCCTAGAATGGGAGGAAGTGACTCACAACACACAATCTCATTCTGAGATTTCGAGTGGCAAAAATCGTTATTTCCGACTGAGTTCGAGGTAAGAACCAGTCAGTAGCTGGCTATTTTGCTTTTCAGATATGTAGATTGAACCCCAATTTCTCTCTGAGTTTTTATTAATCATGCTTCATTTTAAGAGGTTTTTCTTTATAGAGCATCTAAGCTAATTCTTAAAAGACAGTATACAACGTTTATTTGGTGCATAAATAAGTGAATGAATAAGAAAGACCTGTAAGTGTCTATGAACAATTCCACAGCAATTACTGAACTATTATTTCATTTACATTTCTTCATGTAAACTATTGATACAACATATCCACAACATAGCATTGTTTGTTGTTTGGGTTTGGGCTGGCAATATGGTCAGAATCATACTACTGTATAAATAGTATCAATATCATTATCATCCAGCAATGTTGTGGACAATGATAATGACATTTGATTATTATTTTTGTTGTATAACTTGAGTATCTATACTAAGTTTAAACAAACCAAATGAGCAAAAATGAATGCCTCTAAACCACCATTTCACTTAAAAGACACATTTTGATACTGAATTAGTTTAGAGAAATTTGACTTCAAATTAGTCATAAAAATGATACTTTAAATAATAGAACAAAACATCAGATTTCTGTACTTTTCTACTGTTCAAAATGGTATAAATTATAGATAATACTTTTTAAAGAAATATGATCAAGTTGGGCAGTGGTGACACACACATTTAATCCTAGTACTCACAAGGCAGAGGCAGGCAGATCTCCATGAGTTTGAGGCCAACCTTGTCTACAAAGTGCATTCCAGGACAAGAGCTGTCTTAAAAAAAAAAAACAGCAAAACTTAATAAACAAAAAATAAGTAAATAAATTTATGACACCTAATTATTGTTATTTTTGTATTTGAAGCATGCTTATTGTCTGGTTTTAAATGTATCTTATAATTTTGGACTTCAGATTATTGTCAATTATAGGCAAGCTTTTATGAGTTATCTATCCACATGGATGCACTGTTTTCCTTTGTTATCCAATAAGGAATTCACAGTTTTCAAGAACATTCTACATAAAATATGGGGTATTAATTGCTTTTTATATAAAATTGACATATTTTTAAATATTTATTCTTTAAATTAATTGTCATTTATTTTAACTTTCAAAGTCCATCTTTAAATGTATTATTTTAAATAAATAGTACATATATATTCATCTAACACATGTAAATTATTTAAAATTTTCCTTTCATTCACTTATTTATGAATCTTAAAAGAAAGGTAAGTTTTGGATACCCCAAGGCTTCTGACACATTCGGCTACTTTGGAGCAGTTGATCTTACTAGATATACACTGCACAACCTTGAACCATCTTATATATCTATTGAAGTACAGATTATTTATAGGTAAAATCAATCTCTAGAGCCCAACTAAGTCATAAAATGACAGGTTTTCCTTCCCCTTCCTCTCTCTGTGGCTTGGGATGTGTGTGAAAATGATGTTTGTAGCATACTTCAGAACTATTTTGAATAGTCTTTAAAATGTTTTCCTACAATGATATAAGAACTTTTCTTCAAGTGAAAGAGGTTATGAAAAAGAAAAAAAAATAAAGAGTTTATGGGCCATAATAAACTCCTTTTGTAACACTGCAGAAAAGGATTTAAGGTGGTTTTCTTTCCTTAGTATGTGGCTACAGACCAACAGCCTTACCCTGAAGATGTGTACATATTACATTTGATGTAGCAACTGAAAACCAGTCAGCTAACAGGAAACTGAGGTAATCACGTTGTTCAGAGAAAAAAAAATCAATGTACTCTGCAGAACTCAATTTCCTTATAAGACCAATGCAAGCAAAGACAAGCAATGGCTCTCTGTTACATCTGTGTGAAAGGAAGAGGGAGAAAAAGAAAAACAAAGCCTGCAGGCTGCCAAAGAACAAGCTGCCACTTGAAGTCCACTCTCTAAACAAACCTTTGAACTATCAGAACTTAAATGGATCAAATCCATTTCTGTCAGATGTGAATTAAGTAAGTGCTAATTCTAAAATCACATAGGAAATGGTATAATATGTTAGTCATTTGCGTGTTACATTATTAGAAATTTGATAATAAACAGTGTTAAACAGTTATCAATAACCCACAAAAGAATAGCTTGATGTACTAACATTATTACATATTAAATGCTGGTGATTTGCTAGAAATTGCTTGATTTCAGAAACTTTACAAATGAGTTTTGAAAATACCGTTCATCCATATGAATTATTGAGTCTTTTTATTCGCTGACTTTCTGTGTTGCTTCCCCTTGTCCCCTGCCAACTTAGGAGGAAAAGGGAAAAAAAAAAACTTAGATAAGGAAAATAAGAGAAGATACATAAATGAAGAAAAAAAGAAAGAAGAACTATGCATAAAATTGTGTAGACTATGCTCTTGGGGCAGCTTCGTCCTCAATCAATCTACGGTCCTCTTGAAATTCAGGCATACGATCTAAGCATTATATTAAAATTTCATGATCAATAACGCTGAAAGCTGCAGAACATACAAGCAAAATAAGTGCTGACAATTCACCAGCATACCGATTTAATGAAATGTCATCCTCCAGCCTCAGCAGTAGTGCCAGGAGGAGATGACCATCCTGATTACAATCTGTCAAATAAATCTCTGTTTGTCACGTAATAATAAACAAGGATGCTACCTTTGTTCCAGGTTGGGTTTGTTCTCTAAAACACACCACACAGCTCATATGCTAACAAAAAGTCACAGAGTCAGCAAATCAGACTACTTTTTTTTTTCTTGTTTGCTTGTTTTCTGTTTTTTGTTTGTTTGTTTGTTTGTTTGCTTGTTTTCTGTTTTATTCTTGTTTGCTTGTTTTCTATCTTGTGTTGTTTTGAATAGATAACAAATAGGGTTGTTTTTTCCCCTTTGGCTACTTTGCTTCTACTTATAGAATGCATCAAAATGTAAGGATCTATTCTCTCTGAGTTATGCAGGTTTTAATTCCAAAGGACATTCATATGCCACATTATTTACAGCAACACATCTTATTTTTTAATTAATTAGTGTTTATTAAGGGCAATGCCTTAAACATTTAATGAAACATTCTAATCAATGGATATGAAGTAAAATATACAGAGGATGGACAAGACTAGATATCTATGCAAAAGATAATGAATGCAGTTCATAAAATTGAATCATAGGCAAAATCATGCTAAAGGTGCAGATTTTAGCTTTTCTGATCCTAGGAACCACAAGAAAATTGGTGATTATGTTAGTTGTTAGACATTAATCACTTATCTTGTTACATATTCACTATAAAAATATCTATAACCAATGAAATTCAATGTGAATATAATCAATAAAATATTCTTAACTTACTTTTTCTAAGAAATGATATACTTTTAAGCATTTTAAAATCTATTAACAAATAGTAAAATGATCTTATAATTACTTTTACAACACGGAACAGAAATACTCTTGAATTATTCTCATCAGTTTTCTTATCTAAGTTGATTTTCATTCAAAGTTAGAAACAAATTAGCTACTTACTAAGCTCATTCATTTAGTCAATTCCACTTGAGACCCTACTATGCACAGATGTTGCACTCCACTCCTATATGTTTCAGGGATGCCCAGCCCTAACTATTGTTGTCTTCTTCTGTGCCCATTATTATTAGGGCTCTGTTGAGATAATATTTGAATCATCAAAAGTTTATAGCTATTAGAATTTACCTAGTACAGGGTTGAGCAAATGGTTTGAGATAAAAAAAATTAGCCTTGAAATTTTTGGTTTTATGAAAATAGAGTATTGACTGAAAGATGAAGATATTTCCCACTTTTTAAAAATATAAAGTCAGTTTGTAATTACTTTTGCTCCATCAATAATGTGTATTTTTATGATGACAGACTAGTGACTTCTCAAAGATAATTATGAAAAGGGATAATGGAATGGGATGTAGACAAACTAAACACTTGAAAACATTGCTTGAAAAAGGCAGCAAATTAGACACATGAAAGGAGAAAGAAGCTGGCTATAACTGATAAAATAAAGTAAAGCATAAAACAAAACACTGAAAATTTACTCATATTGAAACCTGTTTCTCTCATTTCCCAAAATGCATTTTATTAACTTTAGGTATGACACTTTGACTTGCATTATGGAGTATTAGCAAGTCATAATGAATGAAACAGACTATATTAGAAAATAAATTCCACCTCCATTTTTTATGTTATGTGGAAGGAATAATGTAATGCGTACATTTACATAAGTGTTTGTTATTGCAGGTGCACACATGGCAGTATGGGGGTGTTCAGGGAAGTGAGAGGATAGCCTTGGGTCCATGCAGGTGCACACATGGCAGTATGTGGTATGCAGGGAAGTCAGAAAATAGCCTAGGGTCCATGCTTTCTTCCATGGAACAGGATCATTTGTTGCTCTCTGCAGTACAACAGTGGTATTTGACTCATGAGCTTCTGGGGATCTTTCTGGCTCTCACATATGTGGCTTGTCCTGAGTTCTGGAGAGTCTATCCCCAGTGATCCCTATGCTGTCTCTGCAGTCCTTAATCTTCAATATTGTGAGATTACTGCTTTGTCTTATTCTGATATAAGTTAAGTCTTATTTTGATTGTTTCTTTGGGAATTTCACACCATGCTCCCCAATCCCACTCATGTCCCAATTCCCCCATATACTCCCTTCACTCTTGTAGTCCTCTAGCAATAGCAATAAGACATCATAAAGAGATCAAGGGGATTTAATTGGAAAAGAAGTAGTCAAACTTTTCCTATTTGCAGATGATATGATAATATAAATAAGTGACCCCCAAAATTCTACCAGAGAACTCATACAGCTGATAAATACCTTCAGTGATGTGTCAGGATACAATATCAACTCAAAAAAATCAGTAGCCCTCCTCTACACAAAGGATAAAGAAGCTAAGAAGAAAATGAGAGAAACATCACCTTTCACAGTAAACACAAATAGCATAAAGTATCATGGGGTAATAATAACCAAGGAAGTGAACGATCTATTTGACAAGAATTTAAGTCTTTGAAGAAAAAAATCTGAAGAAGATACCAGAAAATGGATAGCTCTCCCATGATCTTGAATAGGAAGGATCAACATAGTAAAAATGGCAATCCTACCAAAGGCAATCTATAGATTCAATGCAATCCCCATTAAAATCCCAACACAATTCTTTATAGGCCTTGAGAGAATAATAATCAACTTTATATGGAAAAACAAAAAACCCAGGATAGCCAAAACAATTCTATACAATAAAGAAACTTCTGGAGGCATTACCTTCCCTGACATCAAACTCTATTATAGTGCCACAGTAATGAAAACAGTTTGGTATTGACATAAAAACAGAGACTGTGACCAATAGAATTGAAGACACGGATATTAATCCATACACATATGAACACCTGATATTTGACAAAGAAGTTAAGATTATACAATGCAAAAAAAGAAAGCATCTTCAACAAATGGTGCTGGTATAACTGGATGTCAACCTGTACAAGAATGAAAATGGATCCATATTTATCACCATGCACAAAACTCAAGTCCAAATGGACTAAGGACCACAGTATAAATCTGACCACACTGAACGTGATAGAAAAGAAAGTGGAAAGTGGCCTTCATGCATGGGCTCAGGAGACCACTACCTATGTATAACCCCAGTAGCACAAACAATAAGAACAACAATGAATAAATGGGACCTCCTGAAGCTGTGAAGCTTCTGCAAAGCAAAGGACACTGTCAATAAGATAAAAAGGCAACCTACTGAATGGGAGAAGATCTTCACCAACCCCACATCAGACAAAGGACTGTGCTCCAAAATATATAAAGAACTCAAGAAACTAGATATTAAAATTCTAAATAAACCAATAAAAAATGGGGTACTGAACTGAACAGAGAATCCTCAACAGAAGAATTTCAAATGATCAAGAAATACTTAAAGATGTGTTCAAGTTCCTTACATATCAGAGAAATGAAAATCAAAACAACTTTGAAATACCATCTTACACTGGTCAGAATAGCTAAAATAAAAAAAAAAAAAAACACCAATGATAGCTTATGCTGGAGAGGATGTGGAGTATGGGGAACACTCATCCATTGCTGGTGGGAATGCAAACTTATGCAACCACTTTGGAACTCAGTGTGGCCGTTTTTCATCTTCATCTAACAACTGTAAAAAACAGAGACAGAGACCCACATTGGAACACTATACTGAGCTCCCAAGGTCCACTTGAAGAGCGGAAGGAGAAAGACTATGAACAATGAAGTCAAGACCATGAGGAGTTCACCTACTGAGACAATGTGCCTGAGCTAATGGGAGCTCAACAACTCCAATTGGACTGAGAGAATGAACAAGCATGGGATCAAACTAGTCCCTCTGAATGTGGTTGACAGTTGGAGTAGACTGAGGGGCCAATGACAATGGCACTAGGATTTGTCTCTACTGCATGTACTGGCTGTTTGGGATCCTATTCTCTTTGGATGTATACCTTGCTCAACCTGGATGTAGTGGGGAGGGCCTTGGACTTCCCACAGGGCAGGGTGCCTTGACCTCTCTTAAGATTGGAGGGGTGGAGGGAGTCTGTCTGGAAGGGGTGGGAAGGAAGTGGGAGGAGGGGAGGAAGTGGGAATTTGGACTGATATTTTTTAAAGTAAGAAATAAAATAATAACAAAAAACAAATGACAAAAAAGTATGTTAATTTACAGGAACTGGATTGCAAGAGCCACCATGGTAGATGAATCAGTGACTTATGGACACTACAGGGAAACTATACATATGAACTCATAGCAAGTGTGACATTGCCCACAAGACCTGAAATTCCAATCCAGACCAAAGTCCATCATGGGTATGGAAGGCAGGCACAAAGTTCTACTTCTAGCTACAAAGCTGTTAGAAATTGTCAGCTGCTGGGAAAAATGTTTTATTTTAGAGAAAACTTACACTTATCTTCTTATAAGTCAACCAAAATATGGTGGTCCAGTGGAAGGCAACACATCCAAGAATATTGAGTCAGTACAAATTATCATCAGTGAGGAACCATTACACTAATTTCAGTAAACAGGCAAAGAGGGGGCTTAGGAAGAGGTGGAGAAAAGATGGTGAATATGACCAAAACACTTAAGAAATTTTCAAAAGAACTAAATGAAAAAGAGGTTGAAAATGAAGTGACTCTCTATCTTGTGCTACCTTTTGCAAGCACATATTAACCATTATTCAAAGGTTTTATGGAAAGTGACTTTCTTAACAAGGTATGATCACTTACACTAACAGCTTCCTATCAGTGACGAGAACTTACATTCCTCACTACAACCTTCTTCATGACCTTCAAAATATTTGTCTTATTTATTTGTGGTACTCTTCATCATCATCATCATTTGTATCTATTTATAAATATTTCTAATTAATTTATTTCATAGAAAGAGTACTTAGAAAATAGAGTCAGCAACATATTTTTTTTATATTTTAGGATATATAATTTAGTCACTTTGTTGTGAATACTTTATTTTTCCTTCATGTATACCACATCTATGCTGAAAATAAGATATTATTTTACCATTAAGCCTAAACTTAATAGTGACAAAGAGACAAGGAATAAAGATTATGTATGAAAATTAGTAATTTCTGTCTTGCTCATGGTTGTCAGAGTCATAGTGGCTATTCTTAACTTTTTGTGTTCAGGTTCCATTTTATGTAACTACATTCCAATTACCATATCAAAGTAGGTCACAGACACACCTTTCTGTCACAATTGGACATGATGGGTTACTTATAAGTCTCAGTTTGTTTCTGGTTTAAGACATAAAGTATTGATGTGAGAGTCCCCTACTTTCTGTGCACTGCGATTACGATTAATGAATAAAGAACCTGCCCCAGCCTTTTGATAGGGCAGAAGTTAGGTAGGCAGAGAGGACTGGACTGAATGATAGGGGAAAGAAGGGAGGAGTCATATAGACACCATGGAGCTGCCGGAAACAGACATGCTGAAACTTTAGCCGGTAAGCCACTGTCACGGGGCGATACACAGATTACTAGAAATGGGTTAAATTAAGATGTAAGAGTTAGCCAATGTGAAGTTAGAGCTAATGGGTCAAGCAGTGTTTTAATTAATATAGTTTCTGTGTAATTATTTTGGGTCAAAGGTAGCTAGGCAGCCAGGAATAAAAAAGCAGTGGCTTTTTGCAGCAAAGTATGTAGAAGCTATCTCTTCATCTCAATGGTAGTTAACATGTTTATAAAATTTAAAATAATTATTGCTAGATTTGTCAGAGAAGAGGTGCCATAGAGCAAATTGTTGCTGTGAAAATTGAAGACACACAACCAAACAATTAAAACTTAATGAACAAAGTTCTTGATAGAAAAATATCTCAGCCACATTTGACAAATTGTTGGAATCTTGGGATGAAGTCTTGGATTTCAAAACTCTACTAAGATCTGGTTTGGTGGCTCATGATTGTAACTATAATAACTGGGAGCATGAGACAAGTGTAAATGGTCCCAAGACAATTGCGTTCCAGTGTATTCGCTGCCTAACAGACAGGAAGCCAGACAGAAAATAGGAAGATGATAGATAGATAGATAGATAGATAGATGATAGATAGATGATAGATAGATAGATAGATAGATAGATAGATAGATGATAGATAGAAGATAGATAGATAGATAGATAGATAGATAGATAGATAGATAGATAGATAGATAGATAGATAAACAGACAGACTGATAGATGATACATAGGGAGAGAAGCGGGGAGAGAATATTAATGGGTACTTTCATTAGTTTTAATGAAGTTAATTTTAGAACCACCTATACTGGACTTTTCACAGTGATAAACTAACTGTTTGAAGGATGTACAGAGAATTGATTTTTTTTTTCTCCTAACAAATTTTTAGACAAACTATTTGCCTATGACACCACTAAGGGTAATACCAGAAACTAGCCATGTCTGCATTGGGCAGAATGAAATGTTATTATACAATGCAAGCAAAAAAATAGGAAACCATAGAAAAGAAGACTAGAGAACATCATAGAATGGTTAAATACAGCCAGGCGGTGGTGGCGCACGCCTTTAATCCCAGCACTTGGGAGGCAGAGGCAGGCGGATCTCTGTGAGTTTGAGGCCAGCCTGGTCTACAAGAGCTAGTTCCAGGACAGGAACCAAAAAGCTACGGAGAAACCCTGTCTCGAAAATGAAAAAAAAAAAAAAAAGAAAGGTTAAATATGTTGGCTATATGTGTGGGAAAAATTAAAAATACAGGAAAGAAAAACAAACCCAAACAACCTTCCAATGTAGTTCATCAGCAATAACACTATTTGAAATTGAAGAGTGATTGAAGAGTAATAAGCACAGAAATACTGCTCTTTAGTGTAGTGATGTATGGAAAATGTAGATTATCAATACAAGTAATATTATTTATGTATTGTATGAAAAACCTATAATTTATTGCATATCTTAAACTAATAAAGCTGCAATTTTGTTAAATCAAAATTATAGCTGTGCTTGCATTTCAGTTGTAAAGCATTTTCTTGGCATATGAGATACCCTAGATGCACTTAATAATACTGAAGAAAGAAAGAGAGAGAGAGGAAGTGATATTGTACTCTATTAAAAAGTAAAAAAAAATGGAATTTTCCATTTATAATATTTTCTTCACTAATGTTATACTAGACAACTTAGTAAAATGATGAGAGATTTAGTAATGAGTTTTTAAATTTTT
>NW_026067949.1:38045307-38059759 GCF_014885135.2 Alexandromys fortis
GGGGAGGGGGAGGGAAATGGGAGGCTGGGAGGACGCGGAAACTTTTTTTTCTTATTCTCAATAAAAAAATTAAAAAAAAAGGTTTTTAAGCGAGGGAAAGAGGAGGCAAGGGAGAATGGAACATAGAATTGAAACAAAGGAGAACTAGAAGCTGTAGAAGTAGAATCAGAGCTACAGAGACAAAAATTACGGGCTAATATAAGAGTAAATAAGAAGACTGAGCTACTAGGCCAATCAGTTTATAATTAATGTAGACCTCTGTATGTTTCTTTGGGGCTAAATGGCTGCGGGACCAGGCAGAATAGAAACCCCAGTCAACAGTAGTAGATAAACTAGAAACACAGCTGCTGCAATGTTTGAACTTTGTTGTTGTTGTTGTTGATCTCTCATAATTTGAGGCTCTTAAGCATTTCAAGGAAATTAATTCTCTAGAGGGCAGCAGCAATCGTGTTTACTACCATGGCTTCACTGGCTTAAAGGAATAATAATAATTAAGATCAAAGATCAATGATTCTGTTTTACAGCTGTAACTTATAAGATTCATGATGTTAGTACAAATTGGTTGTTAGGTTAGTTTTACTTGTTCGTTTTAAAAGTTGAGTCATAAAAATGTACATATTAGCCCTTACTAATAAACTTCACTTTATTGTTACAACTAAATTGTATTGTGACCCTTTATTATTTTAAAACTATAAGATTAAAATTTTACATTAGCCTTTCTAATTACCAGTTGGCAGTACCAAGGAAAAAAAAGTGTATGGATGTTTTGCCATGTGTCTGAATGTGTGATGTAGAACTTTGTTGTTCAGAACTCACCAACTATGCATAAAGCTCTGAGCTTGTTTTGCAGCACTGTAAAAACTAAAATAAAACAAAACAATGAGAATAATTATGATAATCACCAAGCAACATGGTGAATCTGTTTTATATTTGTCAAATTAAAAATAACAACACGTATTATAAGAAAATAAGAAAAGACACGAGGACTAAAGTTGCTTTTACTTTTATAGATTAAAAAATGCTATCCATTTCGAAAACACAGACTTCCTGAAACACTTGGTGCTTTGCTTCCTTGACTTCTGTGTCAAGTAGAAACTTAAGAAAAAAAATTATATATTCAAATCAATTAAGAAAAAATTAATCAATTCTGTTACGAACAATTTTCTAGTTGAATATCTGAGAAAGAAAGACATCAGGTATAAAGTATTTACTTCTATTTACATCATTTTTTTTCAAATTTTCATAAACTATATTTGAATCAGATTAAGCCACACTTTTCTATCTTTTCCAAATTCACCCCAAATACATACCCACTCATATTTCTCATTTAAATATTTAAATCCACAGAATACAGTTTATATTGATCTATGCTCGCAAGTGTCTCCAACCAGTTAGCATGATATTATGTAGACTATAAAAATTTATTTAAAAGTTAACTTAGTTGTTAATAAACGTAAGTACAGGAAACATCACACTGGTTTCTAGAATCAGCTAAATGAGTTTAAATCACATCTGTATTATTTCTAGTTATATGATCTTTGGCCAGACATTGCTAGAAGCTGTTTTCTCATTGTAAAATTAGTAGATTCTGGCATGATATCTTAATCCATTTCTTCTGTTATAAAAGAAAATGTGATTTATAAAGAAACAAATTTATTAAGTTCAAAATTTCTAAAGCCACAAGACCATGACCATATGGCTTTTCTATGATGAAAATACAGAAGGATGGATAGGCAGGCCTACGTAGAGGAGGAAAACTGAGCTATAGCTTCACTTTTTAAAAATCTGTGCTCAAAAACGTAAGCTAAGTTTATTTATTTTTTTGACAAGTGCTAGCTTCCACAGAAATTTCACAGCCCCTTATATTTTGTAAAATCCCATCATTTCTCAAATCTCTCATGCTAACCATCAATTGAGCATGAATTTTGAAAGTATAAGCCACAGCAAAGCTACAGCCTAGATGCATTGTATTACATGAGTTATTTTTCAGTGTGTTTAAACAGAGATCTCAAGAAGTTATTCAAACAAACAGTAACTATTAGTTTTTTGAGGGTATTCCCTATAAAATTATACAATTTGAAAAATTTAAAATATAAAGGCATTTATTAAATGCACCCAATTCAAAAACTGATTATCAATGTACAATATATTTTACAGTTAATAACTGGTTGATATAGTGCATAGAAACCTACAACCCATATTTAGCATATCCATATGTAAATGCAAAGGTATTTATTTCATATAAAATTTCTCCATTTGACATAATTCCTATAAATTCATATGATTTATTGAAACAAAAATTTTAAGACCAGATATTCTTAATATCGCAGCTCAATTGGCTAATAGAATCTTTCAGCTCTTTAAGAAGTGTATGTCTTTCCTCTATCACTCAAGAACTGCTTCAGTTCAATTTATTTTCTGTGAATGATTTATAAAAAAAACTTTCAAAACCCCAGAATACTGTGGATACTTAATAAGTGAAGATAAAATACCGATAATGAATTTTTACCATGGAGTGTGTATCATTCCCAAATGCACTGGACTAGTTACAGGCACTGTAAGGGCCATATGATTGCTTAATCAGATCTCAGGGGATCACTGAGAACTCCAATGAAATGGAAATTAACCATGTTTATATCTTTATGCAGAGTGATTTCTTCTTGGTGCAGGCATTTCTAGAGTAGGATATTTGTAACCATTAATTAGGTAACTGAATACAAATTAGACCATTTCCCCAAAGAGGAAAGCTTAATTTCCCAATATTCAATAGCTGTTGACCACTGTGGTATTCAGGAACTGAACTGAACTTCCTACCAATTAGCAGTGTTTCTCTCTGGTAAAATATTCATTCACTCAAGTAAAACAAAGTCAACCAGTCACAATCCTTCTTGAAGTTACAAAATCTAGAAGCATTAAGTTATAAAGAAAAAAAAAACTTAAAGTATTTAAGATTTATAAATGATGAATTCTCAGAAAAGCTCACAGATAATGAATTATATTGCCCAGTCTTGGAGATGTAAGTAGTATAAAGAGAAATTAACTGCTGTAAAATTAAAATACACATGTGGGAATGCAGAGGTCCTGTTGGATGATCTGTTTGTGGTTTGTCAATCAGCTCTTTGCTAGATTAATTTTTTTTAATTTTCTGTATTAATTCCAAAAATCACTCCGATTTAAGCTTTATAGACAAGTTTAATATTTTCTACAGAGGAAAATAAAAGACAAAGAGTAGAAGGACATGGCAAAGTTTATTGTTCCATCCTAGCAATAATATGCATCTGTTCTAGCCCAGCCCTCAAATGCAAGGTTACTTGTCAATGTGGGTTGGATCATTACTATTGCAGATGAAAAACCATATCTTCTGTGAAGCAATATAAATGACAACAAAAGAACAAATTTATACAAATAGATACATTAAAGTAACAGATATAAGGAACATATTGCTAGAAGCAGTAAAAAATATGTCTGTGAGATAGACTAGAAGGAGGAAGGACTCACTGTTGGCACCTGGTTTATACTGTTGCGTGGAAGGGTCTATGTGTAAAACTGGATTCATCTTTCCACAGTTGGACAAACTTTCTTGTATCTTCAATCATTTCTTAAATATGTGAAACAAAGACTTGGTATTGCTGGAACTATTCTACCTTTTTTGAACTGATAATTCCAGCTACTCAAGGAAATATTGACATAATTCAGTTTTTAAAGGCTGAACAATAATAGATCATGTCTGCACCCTGTGGCCAAACCTACAAAACATAAACCTTAAAGAGAGATAGCTTATATATCTCATATACATGTATATATAATATATATTATATATACATATATAATCTCTGAAAATTTTATAAGTAAACCAATCTTGACTTTTTGAAAATATTCATCATTTGTGAGCAAAGTTGAATTAGAGTCCCCCACTCCTAATCTTCTTTGAGTATCCCCTAGTTAGAAAACAATGTTATTTATCAATAATACTAAGTTATGTGAAAAGCAACTTTGACCCTTCAGAAAAGGACTGCTTGTAAAATAACATGTAATGATGGAACCAGATAATTTCTCTGTGATTAATAGGTCCCTGATTGGATTTTTCTTCATTAACAATTATCTTAGTCAAACCTCTATATAGGATTTATTTGTATAACATATATTTTCTTAGACAAATATGAAGCTAATAATTCATGCTTGACGTCAGAAGTATCTCTGTTCAAGTTAGGAGATAACATCAGGAATGGTGTGAAAGAGAACACCCATTGGCCAGTGACACTGTCAGTGGAGGGGACATGAATACAAAAGGGAGTGAAATGACATAGTTACATGAGAACTTTCCAGAAATGTAATCAATTATTGAAGATAACCAAATGTCCATCTGTAATGCGGAAGACTTTTGTCATAGAAAGTAATATAAAATTTTAAAATTTCTATCAGATAATATCAGCAAATTTAAGAAATAATTAGTAGGTTATTTCGCAGAATAGTCTCAGAAATGTAGTAAGGTTATAATTTTAAAGACCCGGTATTATGGTTTAAATATGAAATAACTCTATAGGCTCATGTGCTTAACCTTTTGGGACCTACTTGATCACAATATTTAAATTCCTTTGGAGATGGAGCCTCTTAGGAGGATTGGGCCAGGAGCAGATCTTGAGGGTTTACACATCTGGTTCTCTCTCTCTGCTTCATGATTGTAATAGCATGCTTTTTAAAATTATTTCCTGAAAATAGAAATTGAGAATTATATAATCGGATACCTACTGAAAAATTTTATGTGTGTCTTAGCTTTTTGTGACCCATATTAGTAAAACTAATGAATTAAAAAAATATATTCTCAGCCAAAAGGAAAATAAACTTAATGACTTTGAATATTAATAACACAAGAAACAATAGTAGCATATTAACTAAATATTAATATTTCTTCACTGATAGAGGATGAAAAATATGTTTCAATTTAATACAGTTTGTCTTATTTTAATATATTTTCTTACACTCTCATAAAGAAACACCTGAAACAAACAAAAAAAATCCCAGAATATTAGGAGTTTGTAATTCTTCATTTCCTAAAGTTGTCTTTGATAATATCCTTAAAGGTAGCTCTAAAAAGAGCTCCCTTTCCAAGAATTTTGGACTAAACAGGTTACTTGAAATTACATATCATCTTATATGCACACACATGTTTCAATAATAATCAATTAAAAATAGGCTATCAATGTTTGAAAAGTTTTGACTTAAAATATGACTCTAAATGTAATGTGTCTAAAGTTGTTTGAACTAGTTTTATACACTTTTATATGGTTTTCAAAAGTTACCAATAAAAATAACATAGGTAAAAATATTTTAACTCTAGCTCTAAATTCTCCAAATATAGTTCTTTATACTTAATTCAGTATTTTTATTATCAATTAATGTATGTGTATTTCCTACCTCTATATATTTGTGCATCTCTTAAAATTTTGTGGATTAATGACTCGAGATTTATGATATTTCATTGACTATAAATGTAGCAAGATATATAGAATATAATTTATTAGTGCCAAAATAAAGTATACTTTTCTTCACTGGTTTTGAATGAGAGGATTCAAACATTAATCTACCAACTGGATAGACGGTTAAAATTTTAATGCTGTTCTTGACAAGCCCACTCCCATCATATAAAGCCATTTGTGGTTGACTTCTCATTCTTTTAGCAATTAACACCATTTATCAGGTCATGAATATGCAACAAAAATAACCCTTGACAGATTTTCTTTCATCCTGGTTATGGAAGCAGGCTTCATTTTTCCATATGGCATTCCAATCACTGGCACAATTGTCTTACTTCACTTGGCACTGCAGGCCCTGTTACTGTATTCTGCTGCCTTTTCTTATCCGTGCGCATGCAAATGAACCTCTTTGGCCACTAAAAGCAGAACTATTCCATCATTTTATTTTAAAAGGGACAAGAACTTTTTAGTTGTTTGGAGCATTTTAAGCACAGAGTTGAAATTAGATCTGTAAGTAAACACAATATAGAAGAATAATTTTTGCTTTAAGGCAAGAACTGCACTTTTTTTTTCTACATATACTCTGTCTTACACAATTAGTAGAGTTGAATATATAGTACAGGAAGAGTTCAGATTTGTGAATCCATTTTTGCCATTAAAGAAATGCTGCTTTCTTACCTCCAACCAGCCATAGGGAAAGTCTCTGTTTGTCTCAGTATACAGTCAGCATGGACACTTGCTATTTGTACAGTACTTTTAAGTAGAAGAAAAGAAATTGAAAAAAAAAAAACCTACTTCTAGCCTCCTGTGTATTTGAAATAGCAAAAGTGAGGACTGCTTTAACTATTTTACTATTAATTATTAATATCATTATTAACTATTAGAGTAGATAGACAATATCTATTTTTCTCTAGAGTTTGACTTGAAATTTGATATAGCTTCCCATATAAATGTGTTTGTGAAAACTTTTAATAGCACTTAAAATCATACCTTTTAAGTTTTTAAGAATTTTAAGACCAATAATTTTATAAAGAGTATCTGTTATCTTGAGGTGAATTGGTATTTTATAATTCTGTTTTATTATACTATTTTTGATAAAACCCTAACAGTATGAGAATGTTTTTAACAATTAGGCCAATATTAATGACATTTAAGAGCTTTGCATGCATTTATAAATAATAATATAACAAAAAGCCAACATTATTTTAAAGCAAAAAAATCAGAAATTAGAAAACGTTATTTTAATCCTGAAACATCCTTAGAAACTCACTACTCTTTGTTAGATATTATTAAAATTATTTTTAATATTCCCACATTTTAATTCTTGATGGAGTTAGGTAGAATTCGCTCATAAGCTCTGTGGCTGGAAACAAATTATGAGTAAATACAAGAAGAATGTATGTGACTATGAAGAAGATTTAGTCAGTGACAAGTCTGCCATAAGACTTTCATAAAATGGCCCTTCCAAAAATACTGTGCCCCGCCATTTCTTGGTATTTGGCTTAATAACTGTTAAGTATTCCTGTTATCACAGCAGACTCTGGAACACGCAGCATCCAATTCTCGGCATTTGGGGGACTGCATGCATCAAGCACACGTCTAGATAGTATCAAATGTTAGATTCAATATGGGTCTTTATTTCATTCTTGATACTACACCATTATCTTCTATAAATGATTATGTTTGAAAGACAAAATAGAAAGTTATAAACTTGGAGGACGCAACATCACAACATTGTAACATTGGTCACTGAATGTTCCCTCCTTTACTACTTTCTCCTTCAGGGTTTGGGACATAAGATTGGAAGAGAATGAGAGTATGTATTTACCACCTGATGTCCCAACGGCAGTTCTGCTTTTATTTAATTTAATTGTTTTTTAGAATCTGGACTTGAAGCATTATCATTTTTTCTAATTTAAATGTTTTCATCAAACTTTTAAGAGCAAAATGATCACTGAGTATTTCACATATATCTCATTTTTTACAAGTTAGAACTTCAACTATAACTATAAAGTAGAAGATAAGTAGTAGCTAAGGAAATATTTACACAATATTCAGATTCAAGATGAATTATTTGAGCAAATGCATAGGGTCTCATTCATTTTTTTCATTTAAAACTTGTCATTTAAATCTTATCATCTTCAAAATATTCTCTTCCTTTTTTGTAAGCGATCATTGTTTTAGAATTTACTATCAATACTGAAAGTAAATTCTGAGAAATGAAGGAAGGAAAGATCAAAGGAAGAAATTTAGTGAAAGAAAAAGAGAATTACAAAAGAGAGACAAAACAGTAATACAGCAAGCCATAGGCGTGGCGCCTCAGAGTATTTAAAGTCTCACATTGGGCATTGATTCACGTGTCTACTTCGTTATTGTGAGAATAAGGGCATCTGATATATGTATGTGACAGTCTCACTAGGGTTCACTAAAGTAAAACTACAAGCATAGCCATTCTTCCTCTTATTTCCCAGACTCATTTGAAATTTAAGTACACTTCCAATAAAGTGAGACAAATCCCTATTATCCCATGAAAACATGGATTATGTTACAACACATTTCCTACCAATGGAGAAAAAATTTTATTACTTAACACTGAAGTGCTGAAACCATTAGTATACCCTTTTAGACTTCAAAAAAAAAAGTGTGTGTTATGTGCCTGCGACTCCCAGGGGGGATTATAAAGGGTGTCACAGTGCACTGTAGACCCATTAGCAGCAGCATGGTAATCAGCCACAGGTCTTGCTAACGGTTTAAAGTGAAAGAGCATTTTATATGTATAGTTTCCAGTTCGAAAGGAAGAGCGAGAGAGTGAAAGACAGAAAGCAGAAAAGGAATGGAAAAGGAATGGAACAAAGGAAAAAGAGAGGAAAGGGAAAAGAAAGAAAAAATTTTCTCCTTGTATTCAAGTTCACGTTAAGCTTAAAATTTTGTTTCTAGCCATCCAAGGATGACACATAAAAAGGAAAATGAATAAATACTACATAGTCCAGTATTTTTTAAAAAAAAGTTGTCTATCACACAATAATTAATAAAAACATTGCCCATGTAAACTTATTCAACATATTTTTCTCTGGTATTATAAATGAGAATTGTAACATTTTAAAATTGGGGCATATAACCTAATTTGGGATAGATATATCAAGACATGCTATAGGCTGCTTATATAAATCTGGTGCAGAAAAGGCTAATTGGCTTCTCAGTGTGACTTACAACATCACCTTTGCAACAGAATTGCTAGTTATTACAAGAGGTGAGTAGAAACTTTATAGTTATGAGAGACAAAACTACCCTACCCCATTTCTAGAGAAATAGAAAGAAGATATGGTATGATTTTTAAGTGAAATAATTTATACCATGAGCTCTCTCTCTCTCTCTCTCTCTCTCTCTCTCTCTCTCTCTCTCTCTCTCTCTCTCTCTCTCTCTCTCTCACACACACACACACACACACACACACAAAATTCTACTTTCAAAGGATGGAAGGTAAATAAGTGATAGCCTACTTACTTCAAATGTTTCCCATGCAGCCCAAACATGGCTCTCTCTCACGGCTAATATGACAGATGGGATAGGAAGAAAGACATTTGTGGGAGAGAATTCTGCCTCACAATGTTTATTTTATTCATTTATAACAGTAACCACAATAATACTTTTATTTATTATTATTATTATTATTATTATTATTATTATTGTGGTTGTTGTTGTTACTGTTATCACACACATGTGTGTGTGTGTTCGTGAAGAACCCAGAAATTTTCCGAACAGTGTTTCTCCATCCTTGACTCCTGATAGTATCCTAAGGCCACTGAGCGCCATTAGTGTTCATTTTTTTTTAAGAGCCATGCTCAGGGTA
Source organism: Alexandromys fortis (assembly GCF_014885135.2). NCBI lineage: Eukaryota > Metazoa > Chordata > Mammalia > Rodentia > Cricetidae > Alexandromys > Alexandromys fortis. The sequence goes on from NW_026067949.1 coordinate 38,054,632, forward strand.
GCGATTCTGATCATTCATTATTCCCCAGGAAAATATAGGCATATGTTCACTCACTCTGCCATGTTGCACTTAAGTGATTAAAAATTCATGTTCCAAGTAAGTAGCTGTTAAGTTGCTAATTATTTATTCTGTTTACAAGATATGCCCCAACTGGTTAGGGGAAATGGGTGCTAGGGATGAAGAAAGAAAACACTAACTCTACTTAGGGTTAGAAGTGCAGCCTGTATTCTGGTGAATATGCTGTCTAGTAGCTCAAATGGAGGAACTGGTACAGGCACACAAACCACCAATTAAACAAATGAAGTGTTCATATTTGGGAAATATGGAATATCTTTTATCTCTTGACAGTACCCCAAGCAAAACCTATTTGAAATTCATGGCCAGAGAAACTCCATTCATTATGTACCCCAAACTAGCTTGTTGAATGGAAGAACATTTAAATAAAACTGAATACATATCGTGGTAATGAGTTTTCAAAGGAATAATTTGGGGAATAAAAATATCAGAATAAAGTATTATAAACATATTTTAAATATGATGCACAGCCATCAGTGTGTCTATTGAACTGTTAAAATGCAGTTAGGAAGACTTTCAGCACGCTGTCTGAAAACTGCTAACGAAAGGCAGTTTATAGAGTCCTCGCCATTAGTAAGATGGATATGAATTTACATTCTCCGAAGACATTCAGTAGCGCTGTCAATTGTCTTATCGTTCTTACGATCTGCACAAAGGACACAGAAGCTCTAGAGGAGATGGGGACGGAAAGTGCCGAGGAGCGTGCGTGAATATATTCTGAGAAAGCCTGTCAGTGGCTTTTCCCAAATCTGTTCTACAGGACGGAAGGTTTCAGTACCAGCAGGAGGAGGAGGATGGTCTGGGAATGTGAAGAATCTCAATTGCGGTCAGATAAGGCTTCAATCGCTTATCCAACTTCTGTTAGCAAGCTCAAGGTCACTCAAGAATTCTGCAACTATTATTATTAAATATTTCAAAATGACTATGTAATCAGCGGATTCATTGAAATGTCTGGGAAATAGGCTCTTATCAATTAAATAATTACAAGTAATTGGCATGATAAAATTAAAAATCACATAACATTTACTTAGAAAAAATATAGTTATATTCTAGTATGGTTGTATATTTATTATACTTTAGTAATTTAAGACAGTCATGTTGTGAATTTTGGATCAAGAAAACAATGAACTTTATCGGAAATGATTTTCCTTTATAGCTTATGATATAAGGTTGCCAACATTTTATTTCTAATAAGACAGGAGATTAGAAAAAAGCCACTTATCAGAGCTACAGATGAAAAGTACTGATTTTGGTCCCTGTGGCAATCATGCCAATATGTGCCAATTCTGTTCATTATGTTATGTTTATGCTACTTAAGTAAAATAAAATGAAATGTACTGGTTAAAATCATGACTGCAAATGGTCTGTGTATTTACTTTACATATTGATAACTTCTGTACCATTCCTTTTATATTTGCGCAACTCTGAAGAATACCTGTTAACCCTATCTGCTGACAGGTTCAGAATATTCCTTGGAACATTGGTGGAATGTTTATCTGGCATTAATGTTCATTTTATCATGTCATTTGTTTCCTTGTCTTACATCTAAAAATGCAATATATTTAGGTCAATGTATAACAAATAAAGATAGCAAAATAATTCTTTTAATATTATAGAGCACAAAGCAGCAGCCAAAATCACAAGTCATCTAGATTAACTCAGAATTTATTAGATGGGATTTCTGTTATTGGAACAAATACCGAACTACATCAGTTTATGAACAGAAAAATCTCATTGCTGTTTATAAGTTCAGGAGTCCAGATCATATTCACGTGGTCCTTGTGCTTTGTTCTTGGATTGGTACTGTGTACGACAGTACAACACTATTGGAGGATACTTATTCATTCATGGTACCCAGGAAGCAAGGAAAGAAAAGGGGTGGTGACTATCTTCCTCGCGGTCAATCCCTCAATGGCCAGCTTCCCATTAGGCCCTACCTACTAACACCTTCCTACTTTATTGTTTTTATTATATGCTATGGCCTTATAAGAGGGTCTCTGTAAACACTGAAGCTACAAATTCTTCACCATTTCCCTTGGTAGAGATTTTTGGATAATCAGTCTCGGGACTCAACTAGGGTTAGTGAAAAATAACTTGTAGGCACAGAACTTGGGTCTGTCCGATCTCCTTTGTAGAGTGGTTGGTGATTTAGTACAGCCAGGGAGAGGCCACGTTGTTCTTTTGAAGAATGCTTTGCGCTATAATTGATATTGATTGCTATAAGAATCAAAGCACACATTTAACTTATACAAAATATTTATATTCATTTTGTTCTACCAAGATGAAGGAAAGCTATATATTTTATTATTACTCATACATCTATATTGTAGATATATCAGCAATTTCTATAGGAAAATTTCATGAAACAGCTGACAGAAGAGTATATAGATAGTAGAGAGGAAGTGTAATTGGAAATGTATAAATCCTGAAACTCATCTCTAGAAAATATCCCAATATTAAAATATTTAGTATTAAAAATGAAGGTTTGCTACTCAAACTGAAAGATGTTATGTCCCAAATGGGCTTGGACATGCATCATATATAATTATAACTACCCATAGCAGCATTATGTAGTAATCAAACTAATGCCATGGTAAAGAAAAGATTGACTTATTTTTACCACTGTACATTTAAAAATGTGCAACTTATAATTTAAAACTGCACATTGTATAATGAAGCCATTAAAGCTTACAGTTTTGAAGCTATTACTTCTGAAGTAATCAAAACATGATGTCACCATAAAGAAAGAAGTGTGCACGATTGTGTCATCTGGTTAACTAAAAGACTATTTTTACGTCTAGACTTTACATGTACTAACAAAACTTATGAAGAAAGAGGAGTAGTCAATTCTGTGATACTGGCAGCACAGAGAACGTGATGTCATCCAGCTAGAAGACAAGAGATATTTGAAAATATCCAGAAGAGTAACGCTCTAATTTGACTTTCTTGTCTAAAATTGAATAATTGTCATTTTAACCACTGACTTCAAATATTTTATATAATTTTTAAGCAGATAATTTTCTTGAAATAAATTAATCACTGTCAATATTTCATTAGGCATTATTTTATTAAGTAATTAGTTTCTGGTTTTCAAATGTGCTATTATGATAGGAAAGAACAGGATAACATGAGTTCAGCCAGGAAGGAATGCTGCTTAAGCAACACCAGAGAAGGAACTGATGGGTAGAGGACTGGTGTTAGTAAGGAATGATTTTTATGCATCAATGGTTGACATCTTCTGTAGTAGAGCTTGCATGACCACATCTGGGTGTGGAAAGGGTTCTGACCCAGTCATTTCTCTGGGTAAGATAATTGTTGTCATTTTCTTCCTGTTACCAAATGGCCACAACTCTTCCTCTGAGCATGCCTAGCAGGGTGATTCCTTGATGAATAAAACTACAAAATGTTCTAGGGTGTTTGTTCAGACTTATTTTTAACTTCGCAAATGTAGGAAGAGTCACAGAGATTTTTTACTTGTTAAAATGTGATTTTACTTTATTGTTCCCAAATAAAGAAAGTTTACTCATTGAATGAATCAAAACAAGGAAGATCAAAGCAAAAACTACAATTCAAATGGGGAAAGTGATTTGAAAGACACAGTCATAAGTAGCTGGATATTTTTCTCTGTCCTGCCTGGTCATGGTGTAACAATTTCTATCCCACCCACTGGTCCCTGCAGCTGCTTATAAAAGAACCATTCAGAGGCTTAATATTCATTAAAATTGTTCAGCGGGTGGCTCAGGCTCTAACTGGTTAGCTCTACATATGAATTAATCCATTTCTAATAATATTTGTATTGTCATGGGCCCCATGGCTTACCAGTAATTCTCTGGCATTTCATTCCTCCAGCACCTAGTGGCATCTCCCCTACTCTGCCTTCTTTCTCCCTGTCTGTCTGCATGGATTTCCTACCTAGATATATTCTGCTTTGGCAGAGGCTAAAGCAACTTCTTAATTAACCAATGGTAATAAAACATATTCATAACATACTGAGGGGCATCATATAAAGTACATCAATGTTATATGAAAACAAAATACTAACCAATTATTTTAGATCATTCAACTTTGAAAAAAATATTATTTAATCTATAACAAAAGTAAAGACACATAAAATATTTTTCAATTAGACTATATAATCATTAAAAAGAATCTTGTTTCATTCAAAAACTGTTTTAAGCAGGGCGATGGTGGCACACGCCTTTAATCCCAGCACTCGGGAGGCAGAGGCAGGAGGATCTCTGTGAGTTCAAGACCAGCCTGGTCTACAGAGCTAGTTCCAGGACAGGCACCAAAGCCACAGAGAAACCCTGTCTCGAAAAACAAAAAACAAACAAACAAAAAACTGTTTTAACTTCCTAAAATAATTTGATTGTTTCTTCCCTGTCTGCATTTATGTGACATGCTTTTCCACATTCTCAATGGTAAATCCATATTTTTGAAAATGAGCTAGTTGTGAAAAATTCCAAATGATTTGACTTAAAGTCAGATTAAATAAACATATTGAAATTGGACACTGCAGCACTATGTAATCACTGAAAAGTATTTTAATAATATATTTAATGGCCTCTATAAGTAATGTATTAAAAAACCTACTCTCACCATCAGAACAGAATACATTAAGGAAGAGCATGACTTAATCAAAAATGTAGCTTTTAAAAGTTGTTACTTTGATGCAATCAATATTCTAGTTTAAGTTTGGTTGTGAAATTTTAACAGTTTTATACAATATTGTTAAGGACTTCCTATCATGAGACTATATTCTAAGTGTTGTAATGGATTTATTTTACTATTCACTAACTAGCTATTTTGTCATACTGCTTTTCTCTTCACTTTTTATTATGAATATTTATTGTATATTTTCCCTCAAATGAGGCCATTTTTACATAAGTATACATTGTGCATTTAATATATATTCCCACACCTTCCTATCCTTCCTGTTCCAATGCTTCCATTAATTAGTCACTCTTTTCCTAACTTCACATCTACTTTAATGTCATACATACATGCATATTTATAAATGCCAGTGATCATAAATGAGAGAAAACACATTTGT
>NW_026067949.1:38060568-38063063 GCF_014885135.2 Alexandromys fortis
AGCAGTCCTCTCTCTGAGGGTTCTCTGTGTCCAGTTTATGCAACAGTCCAGGCAAGAGCAGTTTCTTGCCCAAATGACTATCCAACTCCATAAGGATCCTCTTCGATGCCCATCTTCCTCTTGAAGTAGCTGGTGCTGCCAGGAGCAGACGTGTCTCCTTGTCATGAAAAGTCCTAAGTTATTAAAATATTTTAAATGCCATGTTCTGCAGTCTTTGAAAGATATGAAGAATGCCTATCTAACTGAAGTATATCTCTATATATCTAGAGAATCTAACATGACTACAAGCTTAACTATTAGCAATGATTATCCATTAACAACCTATATTTCCTAATTATACATTACATTTTAAATGAACTACACAATCACAATACCTTAATCAAGATCAAAAATACATATATAGATAACAAAATTGACCATAAAATCCATACCAATGCAAATTATTCATATCTATATCATATCCCCCTTTAAATGTAAAAGAACATTTATAAACAATATTTGGGAACATGGGCATAGTTTTTTCTCTCCAAACTGCTTCCTGCTGAATGGGGGCGTCGTTAATTAGATCTTTTATGGTATAACCTGTGTGCCAGGGCCATCAAGATACCTACTTGTTTCCATAATTTAACTACTGTTCACAATATCATAATAATCATTGATATGCAAGTATCTGTGTGATAATATTGATTTAGAGTTCTTCAAGTAACTAGCAAGGAGTTGCTTTTAGATATTTGAGAAACTTCTGTAATGATTACCTTAGTTTCATTGTTATTGGATTCTGAACACAGAAGTGAGAAACCAAGGGTCCTTTAGGAAAACAGCTTTTAATTATGCTAACAGATTGGTCAAACTTCTGTTAGAAAAAAAAGTCTTATTTTTGCCTTTTGTCTCACATACATGGTAACACAGTTTTATTTTCTCCTCTCTGAGGACCTCACTCCATTTCCCAGAATGTGGGTGGTGAATGCATAGTCACAAACAGAATGGATAGACTATTGTACATGCAAGTCCACTGAATTTCTCCTTGACATTTAAAGAGGATATAATAGAGTGTATTTATGGCCTGCCTTGGTCATGTGAATGCATGGGTTACATGACGGAGGTTCACAGACCATAGAGTGGATTTGAATGGGAAGACAAATTAATAACAATGAATGGTAGTAATCTGTATTATATGAAAAGATAAAAGAATGCTAAAACAAGATTTTCATCACATTTTCAGTAAGCAGTCAGACCTATGGCAAAGACTAAAGAAAAGAGTTAAAATATTTAAATGTTAAGTGGTGACAATACATATATATGCACAATATATAAAAGTTAATAATACAATGACTAAAGAAAAGTTATGGATTGGCAACACATGAAGATCAAAACAAAACAGTCTACTTGTTTCAACAGGTGGTCAAATCCTCAAGCAGCTGCTGAGGTGTGGACTGGCCAACTTCCAGACTGTCAGTGCTAGGAAGTCTTCCGGAACCTCTCCAGATGGTCAGTCCATACAATAACAACAGACAGGAGCAAACTCTCAGTCCTGAGACACTGGGTTTATTCCGCTGTGATGGACCCCTGTCTCATATTATCTAGTTTACATGCTTAGCACCAGTTTCCGAAAGGTCTCTTTTGTCCACATGTGTTCCAGCATGCGTTGCTTTATTCGTGACTACTCTTCTCAATGGAGTAATATGGAATGTCAATATTGTGTTAATTTTATTTCTTGTGGTTTTATTCATATGTTTTTCATAATTTTTTGAGAGAAGATCTCAGTGTGTGCCTCAGACTGGCTTGGAACTTTGTTGTTCAGATTGAAGTTGAGCATATGGCTGCCCTTCTTCCCTACTGATCACATTCACACTACAAACTTAATGTGTCTGATTTCAATTATTATACATCTTACCATATGTATCCATATCATTAATTTAATTATAATTAGCTTATATATTAAATTCACAGTTATTAACTAGATAATTTGCATTTATATATGCACATACTCTCAGAAATTTCTTTAATAAAATAAATTACATAAAAAATTATTAATATCAATGTAAGTGATATACAGTTTCCATATAATTGTCATTTCAGAATCCTTGTTCTTGTTAGTTCTATTGTTTCTTTACACATTGATGCAGTTAGGAAACTCTTCCTGTTTCTATGAAAACTTGACTACAATCAGTGACTTCTGGAAACTTTTGATTCATCCCTAGCTGTAGAATCTTCTTAGTTGGCAGTTAGGGACCTTCAGTCACTGAAACAAGTCTTTAGTTAATGTAGTTTAGTTAAACAAGTCACAATGTTGTCAAGTGATATATATTTCAAATCCTTCTAAAGAGTTCAAAAACCCAACAGGACTAAAGAGACCCAGTTTTCTCTCTTTTAGGAAGACTAGTACCAGATGAGACTGGATATTTGTGTGTGTGTATGTGAGAGAGAGAGAGACAGGGAGAGAGAGAGAGAGAGAGAGAGAGAGAGAGAGAGAGACAGAGAGAGACAGAGAGAGA
>NW_026067949.1:38063144-38086201 GCF_014885135.2 Alexandromys fortis
GGGGGGGGGGGAGAGATTGACCAAGTGACTTTTTTTTTCCCTTCTGGAATGCATATTACTCAGTGAGTAGTTCGTTTTTACTTGTCACTCACATCCTTTATATTTGTCCCTGAAATTGAAGAATAAATAGCTTTTACATTATGGTTAAGTCCCACATGCCACAAACCCAAAGGAACCTGATTGATCACAGGTGGTTACTACTGAGAAAGATGGAGAAATAGTATCTTCCTAGCATTTTGTCATGCCATCACATAGCTTTTGAAAATTCTCAAAAATGAAAGTTTTTTTCAGGGAAGTCTCACTTCCAGAAGAAAAATTTCTAGCTCACAAACGAAGCTTGAATATGATGTTTTTAGTGTCAAGAAGCCTATAAGCATTAAATACACTATCGAAGATAAGTTAATACCAATCTAGCTTAGCACAAGGGTACATTCTGAGAAATACATGACTGGGTAATCAATGTATACACCATAGAGTGTACATGTTTAATTGTATATTTAATAGAATGCAAACAATTAAACATGACACATTCTCTTGAGGTGCTGTGCATTAGGCTGCAAACCTATATATCTTGCTACTCTACTAACAATAAAACTATTATGATACTTAGTAAATACATAATTTAATAGCAGTGGTTTCATTTTAATACTACATTGTGTACAATGCATAATAAGTTGAATTGATATATTTTGTATTTGAGAATATACTAGGTGGTGTTACACAAATATCACCTCAAATATATTAATAATGAATTCAACTATGGTACTAAAACAAAATAAAAATCTCAGAAAATATGGATATTTTTAATCTTGTTAGAATATGGACAGAAATTCTCTCCTACTATCCACTATTTATTGAATGTCATTATATATATAATACATATATGAGTTTAGTCAAATTAATAATAAAAATAATACTGTAGTTATGGTATGTAAATGACATAGAAACATTACAGAAGTCAGAAGATGATAAAAATTGAAAATGTTTCAAGTTTAGGTGTTCATACTCTTTCAATTGTCTCACGGTGCATATCTTCTAACTTTACACCAGCAGCAGTCTCTTTCACTGGATGTCAGACACTTTTCTTGACTGCATTCTATCTCATGTAGCTGACAAATATGGTGCTGTCTTGTTCAATAGAATACCTACAAGCACAAAGTCCTCTTAGGAATTTTGTCTCTAAAAGACTATATTGAAAGATTGAATTTGAAATGCAGAGTTAAAATTAGAAAAGCATGAAATATATGGTACACGGGATGACCACTACACTTTTGTCCATACATTATCCATTTACGGTATGTTATAGTATTTCCATTGTAGGTAGAATAGGTTTACATGAGAAAACTATAATAAGTGGGCTTTTGCAGGATATTCCCAGTTGTGCAACAGAGGCAATATTATCTCGAGGATAACTGTGTCTTGTCTAATGTACTTATGCTCTTTCTTAATAGGAGGAAATACAATCTGCAACTGTTGGGAACTTAGCCAACAACCTGTGGTTAAAGAGGTATTATGGCGTGGACCACAGTGTGATCATTGCAGTTTGACAAAGTTCCATCATGTTAACACTTCAGACCATACTTCTCCAGCACCTTTTCACTTTCACTTTTAATTATTCTCAATAGTAATGCCTTTCCCTTTGGGAAACTTTGCGTGGGCTTTGGTATAGGAAAACATGTGTGTAATGGTAGCCTCTCTAAACAAAATAATTCTTTGAAAAACAAATCCTCACCATCACGGAAGCAGGATTTCCATTGTGCCCTCCTAATTACACGAATAAAAGTGATGTTAGAGATTTACGAGACACAACTGATCCCAGTGATGAAATGCCTACCATTCAGATCCAAAGCTTGAGGCCATTAAAGGCAAGAGTTCAGTTAATAAGTACAGAGAAACCAGATGCTACAATATAATGAGACAAGAGTAAGACATCAGGACTTTCCCTTTTAGGAGTGTTATGAGGGGAACTGGCCCATATAAAAAGACTAAGAAATTGTAATATGGTGTCTGCTTCCCAGAAGTCCTTTTCTCAAGGTCAAGCATTTGGATAAGGGTAGCCATTCCCTTGGGAGCTTGAGGAAAGTGACTGCTTGATAATGGCTGGTGCCCATTGTTAAGGCTAATGCTAGATTCCTCAAGTCTTTATCTCGAGCCACACACCAGTTCACAAGTCCCTAGTCTCCTGTTTAATCCTACGTGCAGCTATATAGTATAAAGGGTGTAATCTTTCCTCAATTAAAGGCCACTGGCACCCATCCCAATTCATGCTTAGATCGTGTTCGTGTTCTTTTCCTCTTTCTCCACCATTTTGAACAACTCCACACATCTTCTTTGGGACCTGGACACTCCCTCGTCCTCTGAAGCAGGTCTCTGGCATCCATAGACCCTAGAAAAAAAATTTACTCTCATTTTCCTAATCTAACATGAATTACAACTTATCAAGGAGGCTTCTTTTTCACAGAGCCTGAGCAACCACAGAATTCCCACTGAGAACAATTGGCGGTGGAGTTCTTACCCTTGACTGGAATATTTGAAGGAAGATGAGGTGAACAGATTAAAATAGAAAAGGACAAGGACTGCTGCTTGGAGATAGTATCTTCTAGTCATACGACGGATACTGTACCCATGAAATCCCAAGAACATGGCTGCCGGAAGAGTTTCTTTTAAAAGAAAGACTTAGATGATGACATCAGTAGGCAACCAACATGGATAAGAGAAGTTCATCAGGAAGGTTCCACCCCAAGATGAGAGTTACAGAAAATCAATGACTGTCGAAAGGGAAAGAATCAGTATTCTTCCAGAAAAGAGCTCCGATAAATCTTCAGTCCAAAGTAGCTAAACAACATCAAATAGACTTAGAAGGTAATGCTTGTGGGGGTAGGTATTCAGGGCATAGCAATGATAGCTATAGAAGAAAGGGTCCTAAACTTGAGAGGATAAGTGGGTACCAGTAGAGGAAGGCATGGAAATATTGTAAATAGAGTACTCATGTATGAAGTTCTCTAAAAGTAAAAATTTGAAATAACATAAAAGTAGAAAGCTAAAATATCCCTGCGGGTTATTATTCTGAAAAATGCTGACTTAAATGATCACTGCAAATTTAAGAAAATGTAATAGGTCCTATTCTCTGAACGTAAAGAAATAAAAATTGAGAAAGGCTTATATCAGATACCAAGAAATTTGGAAAGATTGAACTGAATTCCAAATATAGAAATGCATCCTTCTGAGCACCACAGTGATTGTGATCAAGGCCAACTGTTTCTCTCTAATGTTAAAATGAATTGCTCAAGCTGTCATGATACAGCACTTAGTTTGAGGTATGGGTGATTTGAATAATTCCAAATCATTATTCATTGCTGAAGTAGTGAACAGTGAGTCTGAAAGGGTTGATGTGAAGATGGTTGAAGAATTTTCTTAAAGTATATATAACTTAATCACTGCTGAAGACTTCTTTTCAGAGGAAATCCTGAATGTGGATAACACATTCTTGTTCTAGTATAAAGTTTTATGAGTGAAGTTTTTCTCACAGGGAGGTTAAGTCATTCCATGTCTTACTGATTTTGAATAATAACAATTTGTATTGGGCACTATGTTTCCAATGACAAATAGAAACTGAGTATTGCTTTACCTCATGAGAACTCTGGTTTCTTCAAGTTTTTTTTTTTTCACAATTAAATGCCTCCTGTGTATTACAGGGGCAATGCAAGCTTCCAAAAAAACTCCATTTTCCTAAGATATTGTTATGAATTATAATGTCAGTAATTGAAGAATCATTGTTAGAAAAACAATATATCATTCAAAGTTTTGAAAATGATTAATAATGCTCTCACACAGTCTCTTTTCTTTGGATTCAATTCAATAAAAAATAATTTCTTCTTTTTAAATAGTATATATTTGGGCTAAACACAATGGATCGATAGAAAGCATTTATTTTTAAGTCTTACTATCTTGAGGAAGATCATTTTTTATATTACCTCAATGACTAAAGAAAGGAAGAAAGCACTGATTCACACAGAGGGTTTGCAATATCTATGTCAGTGCCAAATGAGAGAGTGATATTCCAAATGATATCAAAGAACTATAATAAGAGATATGTAGAAACATTTCAATGTCAACATACCAAATAACCTCAAAAAGAGAAGAATCCTTTAGACAAATACAATCCCTTAACACCAACAATGAGGAAAAAGAAAAATCATACATCATCATAAGGAAGTGGATGGAATCAAATCAGAAATCTCTCTGTAGGAGAAACCAAGGGCCTAACAAATTCACTTGTAAACTCACAATATAGAAAATGTTTTTTTTAAAGATACCTATTAGCCATGTTATCAAATATTAAAAGAAAAATGTATAAGCCAATATTATTAAATGAATATAGCTGAAAATCGGTATTAAAAAGCTAGCAAATTAAATTAAGCACCATATTAGAAAGATCAAACTCCTAAATCAGGTAACATTGATTTAATATAGGGAGACAAATGTATTTCAATATACATAAATCACCACAAAAGAGGGGCATGAAAAATATAAGAGCCAGAAGAAGTGAATGTGTGTAGGAAAATAGTACTTGGGCAAGCATAGCATGGTCATTATAAATATGAATTCATAACAGCTGCATGCATGGGGCCTTGACAAAATCAAGTCAATAAAAATTAAATTATGGGGATGGAAGAAGAACATGAAGTATCACAATACTTTAGAAGATACTGGAAATTGATGAAGATGAAGGGGTAAGTTTTCTTTATGAATATGGCCCCCGAGAGGCTACTCATGCTCCAGTGCAAGGCCTTATACCCATGCATTAAGACATAGGAGGAAGTGAACGTAACACATTAAAAAGGAAGAAGAAGAAAAAGAAGTTGGGAGAGAAAGTGTCCTGTGAGAGAGTAGGGGAGCAATTGGAAGGGGAGAAATGGAGAAGAAGCAGATGAGACTGGGTAAAAACCATTAAAAGCATGTATAAAATTATCAATAATATTCATTTAAGTAAATGTGATAAAACTCATTAGCATAATAAAGTACAAATTCTTGACACTCTCAATAGATGGAAAAACAGGTTTTGATATTCAAATCTTACATTGATAAATATTTTATCACAAGATAAAAGTAGGAAAACATACTCTCCATATCATGAAGGTCATATTTCAGAAACCCATCACTAACATCACACTCAACACTGAAGAAATGAAAGCTTACAAAATTGACAAATATTCTCACAACCATCAGATTCATATGGCACTTCCTGAGGTTACATAGGCTGATAAGATACTCCCCTCTGTATGCTGTGAATACCATTGGTTAACAAAGGACTGTTTGGACCTACAGCAGGGCAGAATTTAGGTAGGCAGGGAAAACTAAACTGAATGTTGGGAGAAGGAAGGTGGAGTAGAGAGAAGCCATGGAGCTGCCGCTGGAGACAGACACATGAAAACTTTGCTTGTAGGCCATGACCTCGTGGTGATGCACAGATTAATGGAGATGGGTTAAATGAAGATGTAAGAGTTAGCAAATAAGAAGCTAGAGCTAATGGACCAAGCAGTGATTTAAATAATACAGTTTCTGTGTGGTCATTTCTGGGCTGAGAAGCCTTGAAAAACTATCAGCCTCCTCCAACAATAGGAACAGAAATAGTTCCATGAAGAGGGGACTCCCTGGCCAATCATAGTGTTCAAGAAGCTTGGGGAATGCTGGTAGCATGCTAGGTGGGTTTTCCTCTGATCCATTTGCCTTGGGATATGGGGAGAAACTATGCCTATGTACATAAAGCCTCATCTACACTTCTGTAGGTTATCCAAAGCTCACTGCTTCACTACTATACACTTTGGTGGAAACATGTTAAGGTCATTGCATAAAAACATATATACAAACCAATGAACAACAATAGAAAACTAAGGAATAAACCTAAGCAAGTACAATCAACTAATATTCATGTAAGTTGACAAGAAGATGCTATACAGACGTGATAAATTTTCAATAAATTTAGATGTGAACCTATGATGTTTCTAATGTCCTTTACCCTCTCTGAGGAGTGGATAGTGGAGTGGGTGAAGGCAGTGGGAGGAGGGGAGGGAGGGGGAACTGAGATTGGTGTGTAAAATGAACAAAGATAGTTTTCTTTAAAAAAATTTTAAAAAAGTGAAAAAAAAATAGATGTGAAGCTCAGTGTTTCCATGTAGTAAATTTAATCAACCATGTTCCACACGGTGCCTAAAATATCTATATATGAATTAAAAGGATTAAAAATAAATCCCCAAATAATAAATCCGTGAGAACAAAAGCATTGGATAAGCACCGTGATTTGATCCTGGAAATGATTTTACTTTTTGATGTAACAAATAAAGCTTAGAAGTAAAAGTAAAAGTAAGCAAGTGTTGCTACAAGCTAAGCATTTCCTGCATATCAAAGGGAATGATCAATGAATGCATCCCATGGAAAAGGAGAAAATATTTGCAATTTGTATGTTAACAAAATTCCAAAGTAACTCTAGTAACTCAGACATAAAATAGTCAGCTAACAAAGGACAAATAATGGGTCATTTCTGTCCAAAGACTTATACTTTTATCCCTTACCGGACCAATTATGTGGCTCAGTATTGACTACTATCCACTGCAAAGAAACTTATCTGATGAAGATTGAGCTCAGCCCAGGTCTATGGATATAAAAGTAAATATACAAAAGAGGATTTGGTAACATGCCCACATAGTTTTCTCACCTCCACCCTTTCCACTCTATGACCAGGACTTATGGGACATCATCAAAGAGGAGGCAACCAGAATGGAAAAGCCAGGAGATGAAACATAGTGATACAAGTATGGCGTGTCTTCTGGACATGAAAGGCACTGCACTCATGAACTCATGGCTGCTACAGCAAACTGTGCAAGGTCAAGGAAAGCAAATTCCAGCCTTATCAAAAGAGGATTTGCAAGACCCTACTCCTTATACAGGAGTTTGTAAAATCATTCTTTTTTGTTATTTTTTTAGTTTTTAATAACATTGTTTTTCTATCCCTTTCCTCCCTTAAAGCCTTTCCATATACCACCATCTTTTCTCCTTTTCAAATCCATTCTGTTTTTGAGGGTTTAGTCAATCAGTGGTATGTTTTCTATGTTACACGTTACATGCATGCATCCATGAGAAGCCCCAATCAGACATAATAGTTTGTTAAATTTATAATAGGGAGTGTGGTTAGAGAGATACGTTGACTGTTAAGAGCCCTTACTGCTCTTTCAGAAGATATTTCTAGCACAATCATGGTATGTCATAACTGTTTGTATTACCAGTTTTAGGGGATAGACAGCATCTTCTAGCTTTAGATAGCACCAAGCAAATACAAAATACACATATAAATGCAATCAAAACATTCACACGAATAAAATAAAATGAATTGCTGTAGAACAATCTTTTTATACAGTATGAATATGTATTACTCTCATTTGCTAATAATGCTGATTGTCTTAGAGCTTGGCAAGAAGAGATTGAGTTCAAGACCCAAATTAGAAGATTTCTGAGAAAGAGATGGCTAAAGTTAGAGCGTCACTTGCAAACTCAGAGAAGAAAGATGCAATGACTTACAGAGAAAACAAGCCACATGGCAAAGTAGAGATAAAAATATGGATTTTTGTAGCAACAACTCTGAACTATCAGCAGACTATTTATAAATAATATTCAGACAATGAGTAGGTTGTTTTTGACCATGTGGTAGGGAGAGAAATGTCCAACTACAATATATAGCAGCCTCCTTAAATCACCTCCTGACTTGGCTTGTATCTGCAGTCTGAGAAAATGGTTGATATAGTCTGTCATGAGAACAACGCACAAAACAAAGGTGCTAAGCAAATGTATCTCTAGATTTGGTTTTTGTTTTCAAGAAGGCAATGATTCCAGCATGATGAACACAAGCTGTGATGTAAATGCTCTGTTCCTAGGATATCCCACCTTAGTAAATGACATAACTATACTCTTTTTTTTTCTTTACCATTTCCTCTTGTTTCACCTGCTTTGTGGTTTTTAAGCTGTTAATTTTGGATGTCTATCTGCCTGTCTCAGTGTATGTCTTTCTGTCTCCCTCTGTGTATCTTTGTCTCTGTCTCTCATGTGCACTTGTGTGTGTGTGTGTGTGTGTGTGTTTATGTCAGCAGAAGAGATGAAAAGAGAGAAAGAGAGAGGTGGTTGGAAGCACAGGAAGGAGATAGTAAAAAGAAACTAAATTGTGCTTTACTTTATTCTCCCCTAATTAGGCATTCTTCCTAATGATGGAACTTCAGGATGATATATGGTGCTCCTCGGTAGCAATCCACTTACTTTCTTAAGTCTTCCATCACTTTCCTGAGGAGCTCTAACACCCTCACAGGTCCTCTTGTATGGAAGAGGCCACCTCCAGATGAAACCTTCCCTGTTAAAATTAAATGATGAATTAAACTCTTTAACACAGCTTGATTGCCAGCAGGGGTTAACCAAATTTCAGTTGAATTAATTGCCTAATGCATTTTAGAGTAGAGAGACTTTTCTAATCAATGTGCTTTCCTTTAATTCTTCATTTTTATCTACTACTGCATAAAGTACAAAGAAGAGTAAAGCAACAGCAAAAATAATTTTAGTTCAGTATTGCAATATTGAATAATAATTAAAATAAATTATATTTTATAGTATAGGTTATAATTAAAGTCTGTGAGGAGCAAAGGCTTATATTAACACCTTTTCCTAGATAAAATTTGTATATAATATATATCCACCCAAAATAATGTATAATAGACATTGTTGTGATCAATATATTTGATGAATTAATCATTCAGTGCTGAATTTCTTTTATCAGTAGTTTACAACTGAAGAAACACATTTATACCCCAATAGCATGCAAAAATGTTCATAAATATGTCATAATAAATGATAAATGGGATTATTTGGATTGAGAAACAAAACATATGTAAAATAACAGTATGACCAAAAAGAACATATGGCTAATAGACTGTGAATAAAATCTTGAAGGCTGTCTACTTTGCCTGTTAACTCTGGATGGTATTTTCTTTGTGTTTTTTACAAACAAAATGAAAAATAAAAAAAAATTAACTACTTTTTAAAACAAGGATTGACAAAATTCAAGATTGTAAGCTGCTTAGACTAATTATCTCTTACAGTTTGGCACAGGCATAACAAAAGGACATATTAAGAATAATTCATAGAGATTGTGTATGAGCTGTAACCCTATTTTGTTATGAGGTCATTTATGATACAGAATTCTTTTTTAATAATCTATTCACTAAATATTTTTGGTATTCTTGTTCATTTTTGAGATTGTAATTGTATTAAAACATTTTCCCCTAAAATACCTTCTTCCAAATGCTCCCATCTGTCCGTCTCTGCTCTCTTTCAAATCAATTAATTGTTATCGCAAGAATATATGTATGTATGTGTATATATATATATATATATTCTAAATAAAACATGTTTAGTCTGTACAATGTCACTAGTATGTATGTTTTCATGACTGTTCCTTTGACACTGAACAACCAATTAGTATGCTAATTCCTAGGCTAGGGCCAGTTCTCCTTTTCTCTGCTTGATTTGGTTGCCTGTAGTTCATTAAATAGAGCGAAAACTTCATATTTAGTCACAAATCACATATCAGTAGATACAATAAGATTGAAATATCCAACAGACCACCATAGATTAAAACAGATTTAACAACAGAAACAACTTAAAAGCTTTCAACTCATGGAAACTGAAGAACTATAATGATGCTATAGATGTCTCAAGGATTGGTTTATGATAAAAGGCAAAGATGCTTGCTAACCAGCAGGTACTATGTTATTTTGTATAATAGTATGAAAGTTTGCTTATTCTCATGCATTTTTCTTGATTCTAATATACCTCAGAACATACTTTTTCACTCTTTACCCTGCTCACAATTTGCTCTTTAATAATAAGAACAATTCCATTCTTTGATCTTAAGTTCCAGTATAATAAACTCACATTGCCTACTTATGCTGTAAGCTTCCTCTGATTTTCATACACTCTTTACCATTACATTTATTTGGGATCTTGCATCTTGCAGATTGGCCTTAAAAATAATCTTCCTGCTTATGCACACCGATGAATACCTTCTACAACCCTCCGTAGCATCAGTATTTATCCCTAAACATCTACATATCCTTTACTTAATCTCTTAAATCTATTTTCAAGTTAATGTCTTCTGAGTAAACTTTTTACATTTATATATATTTTTGATATATATATCAAAAGAAAAGCACAAAATCTTGGACTACTGACTCATTATTCCCTTATGTATTTAATTTATTTCAAGGAGAAACTATACAATTCCTATCACCAGTAGCACATCTCTTTCAATATAAACTTTTGTTTCAGAGTCACCAAAACTGCTTTGCTTTATTTTTTTTTTCAAATATCACCCCAGATGTTTACAATTTGTTCAATGACAGTATTTACATCTTTGTCTTCCTTTAGACTCTCTGGAGTTCACAGCATTTAGTTTTCATTTTATCAAACACCATTACTGGAAAGTCCGACAAAAGAAAAGGAAACAAAACTAGCAATTTTATGTCTTAGAGGAAATGTAAATAACAATATATGAGTTGACAAGAATTCTAAGTTTTAAATCATTTTCAGTGATATCAACATCTGTGGGCAATGGTAGAATATTCAAACTAAAAAATGACTATTGATGTAGGAATTCCATTTATTAACCTGGAAGCATCATGCTGTGTTAAGTTCTTTACATACATAGCTTGACTGGGGTGTCCTGCATTGGGTTGAGAATGCATAGTACTTTGTAAACACTAATTTATTACTCTTAATTTTTTTAGTTTTTTTTCTCTTCACAATGTAAAATATAATCTCTATTGTATGCTCTGTGTAAATTTCATATATGGTGAGTGCATGTTAATATGTCTTAAATAGCACATGTACACACATATATATGGTGAGAAGAATTGAACTTCAGGTAGTTTTCTTCATTAGGTATCATCCAATTTGATTTTTGATTGTTAGTTTCTTTTTTTCTTAGAGAGGGTATCTTTTGGGACCTGGGGCTCACTACTAAGGGTTTAAACAGTGATCCATATAAATCCTTTCAATCCCCCAATACCATGATTACAATCACTTCTGTGCCCAGGTTTTTTATATGGATTCTGGGACTCAAATACTGTTCCTTATACTTCAATGTATGCACTTTACGGACAGAGGAATCTCCCCAGATCTTACTTTGTATACTTTGTCAATTTTAAAAAAAAAAATCATATTTTTATACTATGCTTGAAGTATGTTTATATTGTTAAGAATAACCAAATCCATGAAATTATCTATCAGTCTTAGCAATCTACCACAATTGCCAAGGCTTTACCAAAGCAAGTTTTGTGCATGCCAAATGTTGGCTTTGAAACAGTTTCACTGTAGATCATACCTTTGTCCCAGAAATTAAAAGTCTAGGTTATTTATATAAACCTTGAGTCCTAGTTTCTCTATTTTACTAATTTCCTTGCAGATAGCAAGTATCACAGGTCCACTAATATCCACAAACACATGGTGTTTCCCCATTTATTCATGTTTTGGGAACAGAGAAAGATTGGTTTTGTTACCGTTTGTCCTTTCAATGAGACTTGTAAAGGGAAGGCTAGGAAGGGATCTTTTCATTTCTTTTAATTTCACAAGGACAGGTTCCCTTCCTTTTCAGTATTATAAGGGCCAGGTCTCTAGGGGATAAGACTTTATGAACATTATAAAGGCTGCAGACTACTTAAACTAAAGATCCCTTCTTTATGCTCTAACCCACTGCCTGTGGATTTTTCTTTAATAAAATAAAGATGATTTCTCTTCTGTGAAATCAAACATAACTAAATAAAACATTAACTCAGCTTCAGAAGAGATATGCATTATTAGGAATGCTTTTACCAATATGGGAAAGTTCCAAAAAGAATAAAAGTTATTCTCAACATTGTTCTAACATAAAATAAATTATCTACATTTTAAACCCATATCCTTTACCTTTAAACAATTTAAAATAAAGATATTTAATTTTATCATAGTAAGTAACACATACATGAAATAAAAGATCAAGATTAACTTCTTCATTCCTGTAATACAGATGATCATTTTTTTTTCATTCAAAGGTCAATACTTCTGAAAGCTCTTTATGCATTTGTTAAGACTTAATTTAGATTCATATAGGTTATTAAACTTTAAATTATTTTGGTTAATGTTTGAATTTAATTATTAATTATTAATTAATATACTGTCAAATTATGTAACACTAAATGTTTTCCTTTCTCAATGGATGATTGAATAAAATTTTTAGTTCACAAACCTAATGTGTAATCATCCACCATCCCAATACATGATCTAAATATTTGCGCTTTACTAAGTTCTTGCCAATTGCTGTGGTGAAATGGATATTGAGTATGGAGTTTCCTGGGTTGTAATGTGCCCACACCATATCATTATGGGATTCTGTTAGAAAATAAGAGGAGACAAGTCCGAATGTTGGTATGATGATGAAAACACCACTATCATCTCCTAACTAAGCCATAGTGGTTGTCGTCAATTACTCTGGTGTGATCATGGAGAAGTATAAAGCTACTTCTACTTTGTAGGGCAGACAGTAATTAAATGAGCTTTACACCTCCACAGTGAAAATTATCCATGCAACAAGCTAGCAAAATTAACTTAATCTCTTAAGTATGAGGAAGTGGTAGGACAGGTTCTCCTACTTTCATGTCCTCAATTGCAGCTCTCACACACCCACACAAGCAGGGCCAGTTCTTCACTTAAAGAAAACGGAGAAAGCATATATTGGGGACTTAACAGCACGCCTGAAAGTTTAAGAAAAAAAAAAGAAGAAGCAGATGTGCCCAGAAGGAGTAGAAGACTGGAAATAATCAAACCGAGGGTGGAAATCAACAAAATAGAAACACAGAAAACAGTCCAAAGAATCAATGAAACAAAAAGTTGGTTCTTGCAGAAAATCAACAAGATCGTCAAACACCTATCCAAACTAATTAAACAACAGAGAGAGAACACGCAAATAAATAAAATCAGAAATGAAAAGGGGGACATAACCACAGACACAGAGGAAATTCAGAGAATCATTAGATCTTACTACAAAAGCCTGTATGCCACAAAACTGGAAAATGCAAAAGAAATGGACATTTTTTTTAGATAAGTACCATATACCAAAGCTAAACCAAGACCAGGTGAATGATCTAAATAGACCTGTTAGTTGTGAAGAACTAGAAACGGTTATCAAAAATCTCCCTTCCAAAAAAAGCCCTGGACCAGATGGTTTCAATGCAGAATTCTACCAGAACTTCCAAGAAGAGCTAATACCTATACTACTTAATATATTTCACAATATAGAAACAGAAAAGTCATTGCCAAATTCCTTTTATGAAGCTACAGTTACCCTGATACCAAAACCACACAAAGACCCAACCAAGAAAGAGAATTACAGGCCTATCTCACTCATAAATATAGACACAAAAATTCTCAATAGAATACTGGCAAACCGAATCCAATAACACATTAAAAAATTTATCCATTATGATCAAGCAGTCTTCATCCCAGAGATGCAGGGCCTGTTCAACATACGCAAATCTATCAATGTATTCCACCATATAAATAAACTGAAAGAAAAAGAAAACATATGATCGTTTCATTAGATGCTGAAAAAGCATTCGACAAAATTCAACACACCTTTATGATAAAGGTCTTGGAGATATTAGGGATACAAGGGTCATACCTAAATATAATAAAAGCTATCTACAGCAAGCCGACAGCTAACATTAAATTAAATGGAGAAAAACTCAAAACCATTCCACTAAATTCAGGAACACGACAAGGATGTCCACTCTCACCATACCTCTTCAATATAGTGCATGAGGATCTAGCAATAGCAATAAGACAACATAAGGGGATCAAGGGGATTCGTATTGGAAAGGAAGAAGTTAAGCTTTCGTTATCTGCAGATGATATGATAGTGTACATAAGCGACCCCAAAAACTCTACCAAAGAACTCCTACAGCTGATAAACACCTTTAGTAATGTGGCAGGATACAAGATCAACTCCAAAAATCAGTGGCCTTCCTATACACTAAGGATAAGGAAACAGAGAGGGAAATCAGAGAAGCATCACCTTTCACGATAGCCACAAATAGCATAAAATATCTTGGGGTAACTCTGACCAAGGAAGTGAAAGATCTATATGACAAGAACTTTAAGTCTTTGAAGAAAGAAATAGAAGAGGACACCAGAAAATGGAAGGATCTCCCATGCTCTTGGATTGGGAGGATCAACATAGTAAAAATGGCAATTCTACCAAAAGCAATCTATAGATTCAATGCAATCCCCATCAAAATCCCATCAAAATTCTTCACAGATCTGGAGAAGACAATAATCAGCTTTATATGGAAAAACAAAAAACCCAGGATAGCTAAAAACAATCTTATAGAATAAAGGATCGTCTGGAGGCATTACCATCCCTCACTTCAAACTCTACTACAGAGCTACAGTATTGAAAACAGCCTGAAGGGCAGATACGTTATAAGCCTGTCTTTGTCTATTTGGCATCTAGGAACAGAATGAATGAAAGCTATTAGTTTTTGCAGCAATAATTTACATCTGAGTTTGGAATCTGAAAACACAATTTTTGGTGTATAAATGTCTTTTAACCACATGGGTGATGCATCAGAAATTCAGCACCATTGCTTTTGGTTAAAATTTATCACCTCCTTTATGATAAAACATGTGGTAATAACTGTGGTACAGTGTTCTCCACATATATAGCTGTTTCCAGCTTGATTTCCAAGATTCTAGTTCCTTGCAGAATAATCACTATTATTTTTGCCAAAGTAAAATTTGTAGTCATTCCCAGTTTATATGTTTGTTTCTAAATTATTGAAGTATACAATTCACGAGCTTATCTTGTCTCTTGTCTTATTCTAGGTCAAAGGCAAAGGCAAATACCATGGGGAATTATATCCATGAGCTATAAGATGTTTCTAGAATTCTTATCCTAACAGGTGTGAAACACAGTCCGCTGTATTTTGTATTGGTTTGTTCGACTCTGACTTCACTTGATTTTCTAGTGGATTTCTCGCATGAACTCTCCTATCCCTTTGCAGGGCTGTGTTTTCTCTGACACAAGACATCTCAATTGTTACTCTTAAAAATCCTTGAAATAATAAGCCTTGGAAAATGTCCTTAATCTTATATTTTACCAATGTTCCATCATAAAATATAAGAAATGACTGTCTCTTTACTCAAAAACATTGAATAACATTCAGTATGTATTTTTAAACTACTTAAAAAATAGTAGGCTTTTTTGATCTTTTTTTTTTCTTCTTTGATAGGTTTCAGGAAGATGTAGGACTATATCTTTATTTTCCTATTAACCTTTTTCCTTCTCTTTATTTTGTAAATCTCACCTCTATGGTCCATAATATTTTTGTTTCTTGCCTTCATCGAGTTTAAAATAATGTTGAAAATCTCATGCATTTATTCACACAGCTTTAATTTCTAAATTAATATTGTTCTAAATTTACCAGAATCTGTGCTCTTGTAACATTTAACTAAGAATTTTTTTAATATTTAATAATATACAATTTTTGTTTCATACAAAGCACTTGAAACTGAAATATTGGTTTTTGTAGACTGTCTCTATAAGGCACTTAGCTCTACTTCTATAACCAAATGACTATATACAAAGTTTGATTTCAAAGGAGCCAACAAATACCCCCTGATTACTCAATTTTATTGATGAGGATTAAAATACATTACAAGCATTAAAAAAACCATTTGCTTCCTCATATAGATGTTGTAGCAATATTTTTGTTTTATATAATATATCATTAGAGTGTGTAAGCCAAATTATAACACTTCCTGAAAGCAAGGCAATCATCAAGCTAATTGGTATATGAATAATCAAAGACTTAGGAATTCACATATATGTGGAAATTACAAAAAAATAGCATCATACAATGAAAAATTAAAAATTTCCTCATGCTAATTATTGGTCTATTATTCTACATCAGATTTTTTTAATTTTATAACAAAATTACTAATTATTTGAGGGTAAAAAATAGGCTTAAATTTAACTAGAGGAAAGTTGATGCTTACTGCGCATGAGCAATTTCAAGTTGGGAGAACAGTGGACTCTATGGTAGTTGTCTAAAGCAGTTAAAGTGATGCTGATTCACCTGCTGAGAAATTGCTTTGTTTGGGTCTTCTTTTGCTTTTTAATATTTATTTATTAAATGAAGATCTGTAGAAAATTCAGGAAGAAATTCTGCAGGCATGAAAGAGATTTCTATACTCATCCAGGACCTTTGGGGGTTTTATGCCATTTAAGGTGAATATTCTGTATTCCATCAGGTTATAACTGAGAGTGACCAGAGAGATAGAAGAACAATGGTATAACTAGCAGAGACTGAAGTGGTTATTGATGCCAAACATGGAAATCCTTTTATTTTGTACTTACACCATTTGACAAAATTTATTTTCATTCTAGAAATATTTATAACCAAAATAAGAAAAAGTAAAAATAGGTTGTGCTAAAAATCCCTTCCAATATAGTCATCAGATAAAACACTCAAGACTGCTCTCTTCTTAGTACATCTCTGTTTGAATTTAAAAATATTGTCAGAACTAAGTCCCTTTCTGCTTTAGTTACAAATGTGATAGAAAAACAAGAACATGTTTGATGTTTGTAGAAATGTTTAATTGCTTCATAATATGTTGTTCTGAGCTTAAAAATGATCAGAGTTTAAAAAAAAGCAAAAATAAAGGTACAATGGATATCAAGCCAAAATCTGATTCTTCCACAAAATTATGATTAGATTCCAACTATCAATTAGAAAAAAAAACCTTTCTCTGCTGATTACCTAATTAATGAGTCACATCGTGTTTCAGAGATGAAAACTACAACCTAATGTCATATAATTTCTTTGATATTTTAAACTAAATACTTCAGTGCCATTTACTAAGTAATAATAAGCAATTGCAGCTAGTCAATGAAACTTTAGAAAATGAGAAGTCTAGTAATTTAGCCAAAGTAGACACATTTGTCCTAAAATATCTATTGCTATTGCCAAAGGGCATAATTATCTAAAGCAGATCTACTAACCTGGATACAGTGCACCCACCTCTGGATGTATCCTAGGCTTGAGTACCTTGATTTCTAGAACAGTAAATAGTACAACAGCAATTCATGTCCTTCCTTGACCTCTGGATTGGATACCATCTTTTAAAGAAGAGTGTTTTATAAAGTGATTTTAAAGGACCACTTATATAAGAACCTAGAAAAACCTCTCTGAAATAAAGGTGAGTGGCCAAACTTTTTAACAGCCATTTCCAGACAGAGACTTAGTAGTTGATTAGTATATGGAACCATATACCTTTCAGATGTTCTTAAGACACCTAATTTCATAAGAAACATACAAATAGAACTAAGGACGTATCTTAACAAAAGTTCAGTAACATTGGGGAATATCAGTGCTCTACTTTCTCAATTATGTTGATAGTCAGGAGAAAAAAATAATGAGAAAACTCTCAGAATTAAATGGTATCTTACATGAAATGGACCTAACCAATGTCGACAAGTTGTTCCACCCAACTCCAAAAAAATACACATTTTACTCAACAGCACACAACCATGCATCCTTTCTATTGTATAATAAAATTTAAAATATGCAGAAAAAATCCAGGAAGTATAAAAACTATAGGGAATAAAATACTCATTTTTGAATGATGACTGGGTCAAACAAGGTATCAAGAAGAAAATCAAAATATTCCTGGAACTAAATGTAAATAAAAATACCACATAATGACATGTGGTGCACAAACGCAACTCTAAGAGGGAAGTTTACGGCCCTAATGCCTACTTTAAGAAATCACAAAGAGCACAAATAGATGGCTTACTTGTATTTCAAGAATTTGTAAATCCAAGATTAAATCAAAATTAAGCCTCAGAGATCCAAAAGTAAATTCTAATCTGAAAGTGGTAAATTTTAAAAGAAGAAAACAAAGAATCAACTAGTCTAAGAACAGTTGTTTGATAAGATTAACAAAACCTTGGATATGGTAGGACAACGAGACAGATTAATTTATAAAATAATGACTTATTGTTTCGGTCTCTGTTTCCAGTTGGTAGACCATACATATCTGAACAAGGTAACGCACTCCTTAATAATCCTGACTGCCCTCAATCATAATGATTCTCTAGTTGTTTATGAGCAGCCTGGCCTTGAAACGGAGCTTCTAAAAGTGATTTTTCAGAATTTAAATACTTGCAAGAGTATGAATCAACTTTACTTATTTCTGCTAAATATGGGTTTTTATATGAGGGCTAATAAAAGAGATAAAAAACAAATGTTGGCAAGGATAATAGATTATAATAATTGAGAACTGATATGTTGGATCTGATACAGTAAAGATAGATAAGTCAGTATATCTCATCATATGGATCCCTAGGGCAGATATTTGACCTTTCTCCTATCCAATCACAATCTGTTATCAAGAGCAACAGCAGCAAGCTTAGAGGATCATAAGGAGTCCAAGCACTGAAATAGTGCTGGTTATCGAGCCCTAGTATATCTCAGTACCTAAAACATTTATGTCATCAGAATTCTAGTGAGCAGTGAAAGACATACCATCCTTATATTTACAAGTAAAGTAAGCAATAACAATGAATGAGTGTTGCCTTGAGGAAAAAAAGTGGCCATGGTCATGCAGGATTTTAGTCCTATTATACTTCATTCCCTAATTCATCCAGCAACAATGCCAACCAATATGTTTGAGACTGCTATACCGTGTAAAACATATATTCCAGCTAATCAAAACTGAACAGGAATGAATGATGTTGATCTCCTCCCTTCCCAGGACCAAAGTTCTCAATATGCTTCTCTGAAAGGAGTAAAGTTGGAAGACAACTCAGAGGACATTCTGAAGAAAACTCTGCTCCTCAAAATGCAGCTTCTGCCACAACCCACGATCTTATTCACTGCATACTATTTATTTATACAATATAACACAGGTCCTGTTTACTTGTTTCAACTTGGGATAGCTCCAAAGAGCTCTTGGGGAAATCTGCTGTTGCAGATGTCCTACAATCCAATTTTCCATCCATCCCTTTTTAAATGAGATAGATGAATTAAAGACTGAATGTTATGATAACTTTGGACCACTGACCCTATCAGCATGGAGTCTACATTGTCCTGATTCTTCCTCACATTTTTTTTTTACTGGTACGAAAGCCCTTCTTTAATAGCACTCCATCATGGAGGCTTAAATACACAGGAGTCAATGACCAACAGGTGAAAATCCCATCCTTTGATCCTCTAGGCAAGGCACAGCTTTTAATAACTTCAATTAGAAGGCTCTAGACAGGGAAGAGCAGCTGAAAGCCATGACCCCAATTGGTCCCAAAACTTAACTAGCAGAAAATATGTTTAAAGTATTCTTTTGATAAAGAACTGTTTCTACAATATACAGAAAGCTAATAGCCAGCATTCCAAATTAATATCATCTATAAAAATATTGGCAGATATTTCACTAGAGAAATGATCTGGGATTACTAAACATATGACAACTCATTCATTGTCATTAAACACGATCACCTGGATAATTCACAAATAAACTAAGTGATTATCATCAAATCCTTAAGAGAATTAATATTTTAAGATATACGTTAATAGTAGTGGTAGTATTTGGTAGCAATTACTAATAAGAACAAATTTCCTGTTGAATTTGAATTAGATGATAACCTGGATATTAATCATACAAGGAACTAATAACAAGAACTCTAAAAGCTATTGGCAGATGCAAAACTCAGGGATTTTACATACATACCTACATGCATACACACACACGTGTGTGTGTATGCATGTAGGTATGTATGTAAATTTTTTGAAACAATTTCTCAGAATAACTTTGGTGCCTGTCCTGAAACTAACTCTTGTGGACTAGACTTACCTTAATCTTAAAGATATCCACCTGCCTCTGCCTCCCAAGTTCTGGGATTAAAGGCCTGTACCACCACCACCTGGCTATTTCTCTTAAAATAGTAAACAGTGCCAGGTATGGTACCACATGGGTTTAATACTAGGGCTGGGGGTCTGAGGCAGACTGATCTTTATGAGTTCTAGGTCAGCCTGGTTCTAGAACAGAGTTAGTTCCAGGACAACCACAAACCCTTGTCTTGAAAAAACAAGTAGACAATAAACAGTTTCATAATAAACCAAAAAGTGATGTTTTGAATGAATAATTAAAAAGCTGAGGAGTCCATATAAATTCAAAAATTAGTAAACAAAATTAGTGTTACTGCTAAACTAAATTTACTCTCTGGGTCACAGTGAGTAAATACTAATGTATCTATGATAAATGATTAGAAACAAGAAATAAAAACCATCTAGAAAACATGAAAACACCATTTGTCTAAAGGCTGATGCTGTGTAGTCTGAGTGATAGATAATAACTACAATACTTCAGTATTATTAAGTATAAGTCTTTATGTTTTAAAACTTTAAAAAATGTCTAAAATCTACTGAGATACACACCTGCCTAATTTAGAGAGTTCTGTCAGTAAAAACTGTTAATTTTGTAATTCTCATAGAATTCACTTAAACAACAAATACACAATTATCTTTGGATTTTGTTTATGCTTTCATTTTATATAATAATTTTTCTCCTTCATTTCTTATTAAATGCCATATATTTGAATTCTATTTATTTTATATCAACCAATAACAAAATTTAATCCTTATCAATGTATGTGTGGGTTCGAGACCTGGATGGAGGAGGGTGGTCCTCGGACTTCCCACAGGGCAGAGAACCCTGATTGCTCTTTGGGCTGACGAGGGGGGGGGGGGGGGGGGGGGGGGGGGGGGGGGGGGGGGGGGGGGGGGGGGGGGGGGGGGAAGGGGGGGGCGGAGGTGGGGAAGAGACAGAAATCTTTAATAAATTAAAAATAAATAAATAAATAAATAAATAATAAAAAAATAAATAAATAAAATAAACTCACCATCCTTGCTCATATGTGAAATAAAATAACCAATGAAAAGCTAAAGTATATTGTGTTTGAGAAAATATACATTAGAGGTAATTTAGTAACTTATTAAGTTCATTCTGTAAAAAATTTATATATTTATATATTTATATAATGTAGTTTGATTATTTTCATCTTTTTTATTTCTATCTCTTTCACCCTTGTTATCCTGCCCACGTTTCTACAAGTCCCTTTACTATACTTTCATTTAATTTAACTCTACTTAACTTTGTGACCTTAAATTTCAAAGGACTCTTTGGCACCTGGTGGTATCATGAGTGTGTATAAAGTTAAAGGAAGTTGCCCTTTTCTCAGAATCCATTAGTAATCAATAGTTCAATAGAGAAGGAACCCTTTCTCACGCCATAATTGATTGTTGACAAGCCCAGTCTTTTGCAAGCATTGAGCTCACCCACAATTACTATGAGGTTTCATTCACAATGGCTGTATCATTCCTCACACCTTCACTCTGTCTTTGGGCTGCTGCATTCCTTCTGCCTTCTCCTCCCTGTTACTCATTAAACCTTAGAAAAGTTCTGGTTATGGCTAACACTCGATTTTCACTAAATTTCAGAATCTTGACCATCCATGAGTCCCCTCACTCAGTTTTCTTTGTTAAGGTATTGAATTACATTTATCTGTGAGTATAAATAAGTGTTTAGAAGGCACATTGTCAGCATGTTAGGATAGCTAAAGACCACTAATAAGTTCCTGCCTAGTGGCTGTTTTGCCATGTCCTTAGTTCTTGCTTCCTAAGTGAGACAGTGGGCATAATTTCAATCCAAGCATCAGGTTGTGATTAGCTATGACTGGAATCTTAGTAGGCAGATGTGCAGCCACCATAAACGTTCCTGTTAGCACAAAATGTTTTTAATTTATCATTTAATCAATGACAGTCTGTGACAGATTTTCTCCAAATAAAGGTCAAATTATACACTAGCCTGTCAAAATTGATCTTCATAAATATAAAATGTCCAAAGATTTCCTGTAAAATTGTATTTGAATTTCCCACTTCTTTAATGCAGATTTCCTGAATGCATAGATTAAAGATTTTGTGTTCTAACTTTTATCTTATAAACCAAAACCCTTACTAAAAGGCCAAGTAAAATCTGTAATTATGTATTGTCAGGGATGATTTATAATATATATTATAATGTAATGTTTCTGGAGTAATAAAACACTATTAATCAGTGCTGTTGACCCCCAAATTAAAAATCATGGTCACTTTGAGAATTGTAGTGATGTAATAGTATAGAATATTTGATACAGTTCTTCCTAGTGTGAGAAATTCTGTCCATGAAGAAAACCTTGGTGATCTCTGGGGTTATATATTACTTTAAATATTTTTCTTCAGTTTTGAGATATGATTATATCATTTACCCCTTCCCTTTCTGTCATCAAACCCTCCATATATCCCTTCTTGTATCTTTTCAAATTCATGGCCAAATTTTTCAATAATTGTTTAACACCTATATAACCGCCCCCCCCCCAAAAAGAACTTAACAAAGAGATATATTGTATTACTAATATGAGGAAGACCATGATGCCTTTATCATGTTAGTTTTTGGTAACTTGAAGAAGAGTCTCAACTGCTAAGATAGTAATTGAGAAAGTTCTACCATGGACTTGATATTCCAAATGACATTCAGTTACGTTTTAAAAGAGATTTTTTTTCTCTTTTTCTTTGTATGTGTTTTTTATTTGTTTGTCAAGACATGTGTAGTCTTGTCTGTCCTGAAACTCTATAGAGCAGGCATGCCTCATACTCAGAGATCACCTGCCTTTACCTCAAGAGTACTGATATTGAAGGCATGAATCAACACAACCCAACTTAAAGGAAATTTTTAATCTTTAAATCAAAATACATTTTCATTATGCTACCTCTGTAGTGTCAAAGAATTTAAGTGGTAATACATTAATGTGTCATTGTTTTAGAAGAACATTTAGATTTGTTATGCTATTTCACTGTATACATATATAATTATATATAATGTAATAGATAATTTAG
>NW_026067949.1:38087487-38121584 GCF_014885135.2 Alexandromys fortis
ATATATATATATATATATACATATATATATTTCTTGCAATGCTGTCCAGATTCTAGGGTACTAGAAAATACTGTACAAGTCATCAAGGGAGGAAACAATTAGTAGGTGCTGCACAGCTGTGACACCTTTGAACTACAATAATGGTTAACACGTAAGGTATATTTAAAACCTTAATACGTGTCACTCACATATTGGTGGTAACCAATAGCAGTATAATTAGGCTTAATGCCCACCAAGCAAGAGGAAAACAATTCTTGCTTTTAGTAACGTACCAGACATCCTGTGCCTAGTGAGGTCATGATTCTCAGAAGAGAATCACCAATCACTACTATAATAAACCAGCAGAATTCCGTACTACATTCTAATGTTTTGTTTATATCCCCAGAAAATGTAGCTATTGCCCCTCATGAGCCAAACACATCCTTGGAGTAAATGAAGAAAATTGCAGGCTAAAACTGGGGAAAATGCAGAGATAAAACATTTTAACAATCCTGCCTCAATAGTAGGTACATCTACATCATAGCGTCTACATCTCTGAATTAGGGAACATTGTGAAAGAGGGAATTGAAAGATTGTAAGAGACAGAATATCAGAAAACTGTGGTGAAACAATCTTCCTTAAAAAATGATTGTTTAAACAAGATCTAAACAAAGGCAATGATAATATACACGCTTATGCTAAAGGTGGAAATATCACAGTATCACACACTTTAGACGAAGCGCTACAGGTCATAAATGACAACAAAGAAAGCATTTCCTAGAGGTGAGCCTCCAATTAGTTGTCCAATACAAGGGGATCAGCCCTGAAACCATATACACAGAAATAAAAAATTTAGATTCATCAGATTGTCTTTATATATTTGTGTAGAAATAAACATATATCTTACAATAAAAGTTGGATATATTTCTACACTCTTAACCATGGATTGCTCAGCAATTATTACCTTCTGAGAATGGAAGAGTAGGTTTTCTCTGAGAGAGTAGGCCCAGATAAGAGCATAAACCCAAGAGTATTTGGGAAACACGAGCAGTGTCTACATTTTGCTTGTTTATTTCTTTAGTTTTTTTTTCTTTACTTGCTTATATTCTTGATCTTTATAAAAGACACAAAGTTAGGTAGTTGAGTGAGAAGAAGGAAGAGTAGATGAGAGAAGAGTTTGTGTTATATGACTATGAACAAAAGTGATGTATAACGTTCTTCAATAGCTAGTAAAGCTATAAAGTCAAACTGAAGACTGAAGTAGTCTTTTCAAATTTTATACTATTGCCACTTGTTTTTATCTCAATTATCTTCCTTACATTATTTCTTAAGAGCAAGCAGTTAGTCTGTAACACTACCAATTATATCATGATCAGCCACAGATCAACCATTTCTTCATATATAGCTATATATCTTTGTTTATTTTCAGTTAAAAACAAGTAGATAAATTATTAACCCCAAATTTATTAAATATAATAATATCATACTAACTGTGTTATAAAAATGATTAGCACTACTTTTGACATGATAAAAATTTGCAGTCTGTGCTAATGTATGGTAAAATTACAGCTAACAACAACAGAAACTTAAGTAAATTGCATAACTGTTATCTAAACAAAGTATGTCAAAAAATAAAAACAGTTCAAAGTATGGTACACCAGTTATAGAAAGTGGATAAGTTGGTGTCAATGAAACACGCAAAACTAGATGTCAAGGAAAATTTCATATTTTATGCTTTATCTTTTCTGATTTCTTCATTTCAGCAGCTCCTAATTAACTTCCTATGGTAATTTGCTTTTGTTGAACATCTGTACCATCTTGGAACTATTTAATGACTTAATCGTTTCTATATTTCTTAATTATATATATATAGTTAAATACACATGACTTTATAATTTTTATATTATAAATGCAATTTAGAAATATGCACATACAGTATATGATAATTATTCTTAACATAATTACATATGTAATTCAATCTAGTTACTTAAAATTTAAATATATGATATACAAATATTTAACTCTAAAATATAAATTATGAAAATGCATATATATATTAAAAACTATGTGCTTACTAACATTCTTTTGCTTGTGAACACTGCATCTTTGCTTTCATGCAAAGATGATGTTCAGTCAATGATATTATAACTATTATGAAACAAAGATACAATATATTCAATTTATAATGATGGATAATTAGTATGTAATATCATTTTGAAGAAAAAAAATCTGTGAAACTTCAGATAAGAATAGTCAAATTCCTCAAACAGAAAGAAATATATGCAGTGTAAAGAAAAGAAAGAATAACTATGTTCTTCAGCCAGGGTTGATATCAGATTTAATTAAACAATTTCTTTGTGGGATTTCATTGCTACTTATCAGAATGGAAACCCATTTTTCTTCAGTTACTATATGTTATGCATAGGAGTTTGTGAAACTACAGAAAACACATTTTATATTTTGATTTACTGTAGGAAATTTTATTCCAAAGCTTTTTTTCTTTTAACATGGATGAGCATAGCTAAAGTTAGAGAAATAAAGACACATGAAGAACACAAAATAGTAGAGAAATTCAGACCCTCTACATTTTATTTGTAGTAATTATCCTACCTTTATTGTTTTCCCAGAAATGCCCCAGAACACGAGAAAATTGAAGTTTCTTCCATATTAGTAACAACACGGACACTTTCTGGAGTAGAACCTTTTCTGTTATTTTCATTTGTGCATAGAGACATGGATTGTTTTGTATTGCTCCCATCCCAAGCCTGATTGTTTTGTGTTGCGCCCAGGATCCCAAGCCTTGTCATTTCTAGGGACAAGTCAAAGAAGAAAAACAGGTCATCTTTGGGTCACTGCTATTCAGTTTGCTGTGCCAAGCTGAAAACCAAGGCCATTAAATATGAAAATCCACTCATTGTCCCCAGCCTGATTGTATCCTGTCTTTGAGATCAGATTCACCATAGTCATAGCAACCCTAATAGGCGGATGTGCATTGGACCACATTATTTGCAGGGTGTCTTTAACTGAGAAAAGTTTTGTTGAAAATATGTGTGATTAATGCCTTCAACTATTATCTCTAATTGAACAGACATGAAAGTGGGCCACTTTGTCGGCACAGATAAGCCTATTGCATGGCTATTAATGGCATATTCAGCCCCTGCTGAATTAATCTATTATTGCCTCTTGTCTTCAGTAACCATAACATGTTGTTGGAAGGCTGTGCAAAATTTGAGTAACTGTTTGAAACACAGCTCCAATAATCCTCTAGACATGGGTGTAAAAGAAGAGAGAAAAGCTATTTAGACCATAATTGAATGTGCTGTGCTGTATGGATTATTATAAAGCACTGACTCTTTTTAAAACTGTGTTCCATCAGATAGATGCATCACCTTAAGATCATTAGTTATTCAGACAGATTCACAGAATTTTTCTATCCACGATATAAGTAATTCAGAGATTGATAGGGAAAATAAAACTTTACACTGTGTTGGGGGGGCATTTAGAATCAGAGAGTGAGAGAGAGCATTCAAATTTAAAATAAGTAAAAATAGCTTCTTAGAGATACACCGCTATAAAAAAAAACATGTAAATCTTGTAGAATTTATACAGAGTGAACGACACAGATACTGAAGAACTAGTTCCTTCCAATTGGTCTGAGGAAAACCTATTTCAGTAATACTGAAGAAGGAATAACCTAGATTATAATCAAATAAGCAAAAGGGCATCTTTGTGGACACTGGAAACAGCTGTGTTTAATGCAAATCCAAACAGGAATAGCATTGGCTATAATATAAGTCAGAACAATCAAGACGTTTGGATTTTTTTTTTACATGAAAGATGCCATTTAGATTACCTAGTTGATTAGAAACTGAGACAAATTATAATTAAGTTTTCATGAGACATAACATAATTTCTAAATAAATTCCTTAGAATAGTATTTTTTAAGTCAAGTCTGGTAAGCAAACTCCCTGTTCCTCTGGTTCTCCTAGTAATGTCAGAAGCTATGCCCATGAAGTCTCATGACTAAGACTGCCAAAGTATGCACTGAACAAGGATGATACCACTGGAGGCGGGGAAAATTCAAGAGCGTTCAACTCTACGCAAGAAAATAAAAGCAACTGAGGGTAGCTGGGAGCACGAGAGGTGGCAGTCTCTAGAGAAGAATATATTGGTTTGCCTGTTTGATACCAAACAGTCCTGAAAACATATACATGGAACATTATAAAGAATAAACAGGTTACATTTAGAAATATATGTGTATAAAAATATACATATATGCTTACATTCACAGTTAGTGAAAAAAGTCATAAATTTGAAGGAGAGTGGGGAGAGGTATATGAGAGAGATCTACGGGAGGAAAAAAAAAGATGAAAAGTTGCAGCGCACCGCGTCCCCCCCCCCCCCCCGTCTGCACTCTGTGCGCTACAATACAGTTCGCGAGCTTCGGGCAAGGGGCTGGAGGTTGAGAACACAAACACACACACAGACAGACACACGGACGTCCAATCACTTGTACAAAGCCCTCCTTTAATAGCACCATGGAGGCTTAAATACCCAGCAGTCAATGGCCAACAGGTGAAAATCCCATCCTCTGATCCTCTAGGCAAGGCACAGATTTTAGTAACTCCAATCAGAAGGCTCTAGCGGGGAAGAACAGCTGAAGGCCAGGACTCCAATTGGTCCCAACAAAAGGTATTCTATTTTATAATATCAAAAACAAAATTAAAGAGAAGACAAAATATTTTTTTTTTGATTTTGCTATATCCTTTATATATTGGTAGCTGCTTGGTCATCCATTTGTTAGAACTATTGCAGTAATCTAGCTATGTAATTTTGAGTAAGCAAAGACTATGTATCCCAGTTCTCAAAATATAAAAATAAAACACAAATATAAGAAAGTTAGCTTGAAAAATCATCCCTAAGTACAATATTTCCAACATTAGTCTAAAATTTCTAAAATATACATCTAAAAATCATTTTGTACATGTAGTATCGAATTGGAAGTGTCACCCTAGTCCCTGGGCTGGAAATTGCCTGGGTCCAGACTCCAATTCCCAGCCTGCCGAGTGTTTAGACTACAACTCCCAACCTTCCAAGTGCTAACCCCTGTCCAGGGAGAGTTAGGACCACTCCCACAAGGTATTTAGGCTAGCACTGTTAAAAGGAACTGTGTGGTTTCGGGTTTATGTAGGCTCCTCTCCTTGCCATGTTGTCTTGGACTACCTGAAAGTGCCCCATTTATTAAACACGGGCATTTTAATTCAGTCTAATCTAGTTTGATTGGAGTTCTTTGCATTGGCAGAGTGCCTTTTCTTAAGATTAAACCAAACAGTACATACTTTAATTTATATAAAAATTATATAGATATGTATATGTATATACATATATGTATAATAACAAATAATTCTTGGGTTAGATAATTAAAGTATGTTAATAATAATAAACCTCTAATATTTGACAAAAATGAACTTATAATAAGAGT
Source organism: Alexandromys fortis (assembly GCF_014885135.2). Lineage (NCBI taxonomy): Eukaryota > Metazoa > Chordata > Mammalia > Rodentia > Cricetidae > Alexandromys > Alexandromys fortis. Next base: position 38,092,949 of record NW_026067949.1, read on the forward strand.
GAATATATTTTGAAACAATTCAAATTGCTTGTAAAAAATTTTCATAATGCACAAATACCTTTTGTGAATAATAAAAGGATAAAGGAAATAACAACTCTATTTTCTCTCAAATGAGTGTCAAAAATTTAATTCAGTATATGAATATTTAAAAAGACTATAAGAATAAAACTTTTTCATTTTTTAAGTACCAAAAATTGACATGAACATTGGATGTGTGTATTTGAGTACCAAATATCTAACCTAAAATAAATATTTTGACTGGCATGTATATTCAACATTATGACATTATCCCACAGAACTGGAAACCCATAGTTCATATGCTAATTATATGAAGATCAATATAAAGTATGTGTGTACTTTTAAAATATTATTATTTGACATTATGAGCTAAACTGATCTTAAGCTCCATCAAAAAGAAAATACCTATTGCATTTAAGTCACATTATTAATTAAATTGGTGATTGAATAATTTTAATAAGAATACTGTAATAAATAAAATTCACTTTAAGTTAAATATTGACTTACTCCAAGTTAAGTTTTTCTCCTATATTATCTATTTCCCCACTTGAAATATTACCCTCATATATATTTTTTCTCATGCAGTAAATTTAGCAATAATATGTTATATAACTTTTTTATTAGGCATTCATAAGTTCATTGCAAATATTAACACAATATATAAAATATACATGTGTTATATGTGCATAATAAAAGTGCATATGTAACTTATCTTTACGTTCAGACATGTTTAACATTTTCTTGAACTACATTGTGTCATGCTGTTGAGTTATTATTACTATTCAACACCTTTAAACAAGCTGTACTTTTCCTTTTTATTCTTTGAAACTTTCATACATGTAGACAGTTATCGGAATCATATCCACCTCCCGCTATTTCTCTGCTCACCCTAGTGTTCCATCTACCACAGAAGCAAATCTTCCCCTAACTTCATTTCCCCTTTTTCTTCCCTCCTATATGCTAGGGAATCTAACTGGACTATTTGTGTGTCCACATGTGTGTTGTCTCCCACTAGGGCACAGGTATCCTACCTTTAGTCACACTCCAAAGAAAAATTACTCTTTCCCCAACAATCATTAAACACAAAATCTCCTCGGCTCCTTATGTGAACTCAAGAGCTCCTCTCAATCACAGGATAGAATTTTTAAATAACTTGGTCTTGTTGAAGTTTAATGTGACTAGTCACAGATGCTATTAGTGCATAATAACATTGTCATTTAGGGCTATTTAGTGACATTAGCCCTGTCATTTCCAGAGAATAAACTTTAAAGTATTTCTAATTCTCTGCCTCTTCCATTCACTCTACCTCCTCATCCATGATACTCTGAGTTTGGTGAGTAAAGAGTTGATATAGATGGGCACTCGACAGTTGAGAATAAATAGCCACCTATCCTTAACATATTGAACAGTAACCAGTCTCCATTAACCATTTCCCACTACAATTAGTTTTTCTGGTCAACATTGATGTCAGAACAAATCTACAGATACCAACCATAAATATTTAAAAAGTAGTTTGACAGCCAAATGATAGTTCATGATAGACCATTTAATCAGACAACATGAATTGGGTTTTTTTCCTAGGAATTATGACATACATAGCTTTTTAATTTGCTTCCATTTCCTTCCTGTGAAGCAGTCCTCAAATCCAGTCAAGGCAATAAATAGTTATCTCCATGTTGGCAGAGTCTGCTTGTTTGTTTTCCAGCTGCCCAGACCCGAAATAGTCACAGAGAAACTTTATTGATTAAATCACTGACTGGCCTATTAGCTTGTACATATTTCTAGATAGCTCATACGTCTTAAATTAACAGATTTCTATTAATCTGTGGATCACCATGAGGTCATGGCCTACCCACAAGTTTCCAGCATTTATCACCTCCATGGCATCTCACTGACTCCGCCTATTTTCTCCTCTGTCTCTGCTTGGAATTCCCGCCTTACTCTATTCTGCCCTGTGATAGGCCCAAGAAGCTTCTTTATTCATTAACCAAACACATTCACAGAATACATAGGTGAATCCCACATCACCACCATGAACAACCTTGCTTCCATTACACAAGTAAGTTCATATTTCCCAGAAATTTACTATTATAGCACACAGAACATATCATTAGGCAATATAATTGATCTGTTTTCTGTCCCAGAAACTTATATAACACCATACAAAAAAAAAAAAGACAATATACAGGAAAATAGTTTCTTTCTCTTTTAATGATTATGTCTTATAACCAAAGTGTACAAATAGACTCTCACCATATAGTTTCTTGGCAACCTAGAAAAATGGTAAGAGCAGCTCTGCCCCTTAGCCCAACCATTTTCCTTCTAAAATTCATGTGCTGTTTTATAAACCTATAAAGTTCACTTAGTAATGCCTGTGTATGCATACATGTAAGACTATCTAATGAAACATGGATATCCTCTCAGGGGCTATATCCCCCAAAAGCTAGTTTTTTCTTCTCTAGTAGCCAGATATCCAATACTTCTTCAGATAGAGGTGAGAACTCACACTGAACTGGAAATAGTCATTCAGAGTGAGGCGAACTAGACTGAGAAAATAATGCTCTCTCATATATAGATGCCAGCTTTGAATCTTTACATAAAGATCCATTAATTGGAGGACACACAAAAGTCAGAAAATGAACAATGAAAGAAGGTAGGATTTCAAAGTAAGTAGGATAGAAATTAAGTGATATGAAATGTGAAAGTGGAACAATGGTACAAGAAATTTTAAACGGAGTGTGGGCTGGAAGGTCCAGGTATGGGATTTGGGGATGAATAACTAAAATTAGTGATATTTGAAGAATATATGAATCCTATTATTGTAGAATCTTTCAAAATATATTAAAGAAGTTTAGATAGAGTTAGACAATACCCACTAATATCCTAGGGTATCTAACACAATGTCCATTGTCAGATAATGATTACCTCTTTTTGAATATTTTTGTTAGGAGACACAATAGGTATCATCCATCTATGCAAACAGTATATAGTATTACAACTGCTCTTGAATACCCTCCTTACCTGCCAGTACTCAAACATAATACTCTATTGTTAAAGATACAATATTTGAGTCTTAGAATAAGGAGAAATCAAACTGGATTCAACTAGAAACATGATCTCTACAATTTAGTTTCTTTCTTTTTTCTTTCTTTACATTTTGTATATACTGGACAACAACCATGATCAGTTATGCTATTCATATACACAGGACCTGTGGCAGTCCAAAAATGTGGCCCGTTTTCACCTTGTCTGATGGTCAGAGAATTGGTGCTTGCTCAAATGACTGACTCGCATAGTTGCATGTCGTAAGTCCCAATTCAGGATGTAATTGCTTGATTCTTTTGACATTAAGATAGCTCCACTTAATCTTGACAGATGTTCAGGACATGAAAACGTACTTCTGATCCTTCTTTTGCGACTATGAGGTCACATGGGGAGTGGTGGCCTTCCGCATATGTGATCTAGAGCAGTTTCAGTACCTAGACAATAGAATGCTAAAGATTTGCTGTCTCAGAGTTATAAAGTGATTGTGTGCATTATCCTGTGTATCATGCTAATTAAGACTTTGTTACCTCATCCCATGTTTACATTGGGTATAAAAGCTAAGGAGAAATATATATGGGCAATTTCATTAATCACAGGAATGCTCTCCCAATATTACTCTGTGGTTTAAGTCTTTTTTATGCATCTTCATATTCTTTACTAATATTTCTACATCTCCATACCCCTACCCTGGAAAGAGATATTTTATTTTTGTAGAAGGGATTCCTCAACAAGTTCCATCATCTTTTGTTTCTTTGGGGTTTCACATGAACTTAATATGTCTTAGACCTAATATGTTTTATTTAGGTGTAATTTACTGGGTATAGAATTAAACCCAGACTCTTATTTTCAGAGTTTGAAGAACTTCAATCCATACCTTTCTCCACTAATAATTCATAATGAGAATATAGATGTTAATTGAACAAGTATATCACTATGACCTGTAATTATTTCTTCCTGTTTTCAATATTATTCCTTTATTTGGCTACCAGGAGTTTGGGTGTAATGCAGTTACATGTGAATGTCTTTGAACTAATGCTGCTTGTACCCTTGGCCCTGTTATATTTGATATCTTTGTTTTATTTCTATCTCTCTCTCATTTAAAAAATATCGAAAGTATTTATTATTGGTCAAACACCTAAAATCAGTAACAGGTTAATCTCCTTTTTCTAAGGCATGTGTGGGTAGAAGAACATAGTTGGTCACAGGGCACATTTACTACTTTTCTGCAGCTTTAACTTTACCAGACTCCTTGTCTCCAACATGTATATTCTAGAGCCATAAGTCAAATGCACTTGTATAGCTAAGTTAATATGTTTCTCTGACCTTGTTGCTTCAGGAAATTATAAAATAATTCTCGCAGGTTCTCAATTACCTGCTCTAAATTCACCACATACAGCAAATAAAGATAGAAGATATGAAAGTCCCGCTTTGTTAACATAACAACTCAATCTCCACACAGTTGTAGACTTTGATAAATAGATATACTGGTGTTTACCTTGTAGAGATTGTATACATATTAATTTGCCCACTGGTGAAAATGAATTTATAAACCCCTCATCCCAAAATCAATTCTAAGAGGCTTCCTTACACATTTTTAGGCATATATTAAAAAAAAAATAGGAGCATATCTTTTTAGCTGAAGTTCAAAACAGACCGTCATTATCTTTTGTTGGGTTTTAAATTAAAAGCAAATGTTCCCTTTCCAGAGAACTTAGTGTCACAGTCTTCATGTTTGTAATTCTGCTGGGAATTTTTATATTTAAATTACCCCAAGTATACTGTTGAAGTATCCAATATTTAAAATGCAAAATGGGTGTGATATGATTTACAGAGGAAATTCCTGCTATGGGCACAGGTTACAGCAATATTTAATGCTGCCAAACACCGTCTCTTATTAAAAAAAAAAAGTCTTTAAAGAGAATCATACATAAAAGAAGATTATTTATTGATTAGTTCATGAAAATGCTATAGCCAGAGGCAAGGAGAACCTGAGTCTTCTTCCTCAAGGGGTATTAGTTAAGTATTCACCAGGTCAGTGTTTTCATCAGCTAGATAGAAAATAACTTTCACAAATAACAAGAAAGAGTGAAAAACTCTAATTATTTCACACATTTATTTTTCAGTTTTCAACAAAATGTGTATGATAATTCAGGTGATTATAGTCTTAATCAAAATGACTCCAATAATCTCACATTTTTTGCTTCTGTAAGTACAGTCTGCTTCCATGTTTTTTTCAGTGTTAACAAGTTATATTTTTAACTCATAATTTACTTCCTATAAGCTTTATGCTTTGTGTATGTATTATAAAATATATTAAAAACAATAATTTGGGAGAGACGTGATGCTCTCAAAAACCATGAATGTTATTTATCTCTTTTCCTTATCCCTCCATATCCATATAAACGCTTTGTCCACCTCAAACCCCTTACATCTTAATGTTACCATTTCTGCCCATCTGCTTCCCTCCATACAAGGCCCTTTTCTCCATTCATGGCTTCTGAGTAACTTCTAAACATTGGAGGCTAACATCTAAAAATAAGAAAAAACATGGGATTCTTTCTTAGGTTTAGGCTTCCTCATTCAGCATAAATTTTCAGTTCCATTAATTTATCTAAAAATTTCATGATTTCATTTTTTTCATTTACATCAACTAATTTTTGAGTTTTGTTGTTGCTTATAAAATGTAATTTGATTTTATTTTCTCCCAATTCCCAACTCCTCCCAGACTCTTCCCAATGTTTTATACACCCAACTTTATTATCTTTTAGTCTCATTAAAAAAATAAGAGGTAAAAAACAAAAATTAAAACAAAGTAGAAGCATTACTAAAAACAAATCAATAAAACAAAAGAAAAAGTATACAAAAATATGTAGAGTCAATTTGGTGTTAGTTTCTGCACCATGGAGAGTGGTTGTTACAATGAATGACACTCAACTGGAGTAAATTAATTTTCTTTTTTTTCCCAGCAGGTATCATGTGGTAAACCCAAAATATGGGCTCATTTGTAACTTGTCTGATGGTCAAAGTTTGGAGGTTGTTCAAATGATCCACAAACATAATTGCACATCCCAGCTAAGGAAGAAATTGCTTTATTCTTTTAACATTAAAATAGTTCATTCAAGTAGGTTAATGCCATCCTGACAGGTGGTCAGGATATGCAAATGTACTTTTGTTCCTTTTTTGTAACTATGAGGTCACTTGGGTTAGGACAGTCTTCAGGATGTGTGATCTAGAGCAGCTTTGCTACCTAGACAACAGAATGCTAATGATTTGATGTCTCAGAGTGATAAAGCAAGTGACTGTGGAAGATATCCTTGTATCATATTAATAAATTCTTTTGTTACCTCCTTCCCCCATTATAGTTGGGTATAAAAGTTGTGGAAAAATAAACATGGGTGATTTCAGTAGTCACTGGAATACCCTCCTGGTATTATTCTATGGTTTCTGTCTTATTTTTATATGTCTTCATATTCTTTACTTATATTTCTAAAATTTCCATGCCCCTATCCTGATAAGAGGTGATTTTGTCAAAGCCGGTCCTTAACAGTATCAGTTGCAAGTAACCTCTTGGTTAAGAGTTATATCTCTGTGCTTTAATGTTAGAATTACATTTCACTGTGTATATCTTCTATATGTTTATTATCCATTCATCAGTTGAAGGACATTTCAGTTGTTTCATAACTATTGAGAATACACCTTTGAAAATGAATAGTCAATTATCTCTGTTGTATATATCCATAGAAAGAGGTAGTTCTGGCCCTTATCAAAGAAATTTTGTTTTTAAAGTGGATGTAGACTGCTATCAAAATCCACAGCTAAACACGGTCCAGAGAATAAATGACTATGGGGTGTTATCCCCACTGGATAGATCCACATGGAAAGCTCTACACCTAAAGGTCAGGAAACACCATAGATGTTATTTTAAAAATATTATAAGAGTCAGAGATTGGGGCACCTTCTTCCTTAAAGGGGACATTTACAGTATCCCATCTAAACCTCAGGAATGCATTAAAAAAGGGGGAAAACTGAAAAGAGCTAGATGATATGGAGAAAGGCAATAAAAATGTTGTCATTTTGGACAGACATAACCATTGTAGTCATGATATCATATTGCAACTCACCTCACTAGGGCTATAACATTTGAGCTTGCCAATTGTCAATCATGGATTGAGGTGGGGTTGAATGAATGTCTCTTGACAAATCCTGAGGTAGAGGCAATCATTGTTTTCAATCACATACCCATTGGGAGCCAGCCTGGTTCCTATGGATAGTTCCAAATTCATTGTTGCACAGCAACCCTAGTATAACTGTTTCACAAAACAAAACAAAAGGTATGAATGAAATACAGGGATATGCAGGGAAAAAGAACAGATAACAAAGGCGAAAACCCAACATGAGAAGGTGGGGGGGGGTAAGAGTCATCATAATATATTACACACATGTTCTAAATTGCTAAACACTACGATGGATTATGTTCTAAATGTTCTAAGTGTATCATCAATTTCCGGGTTGTCTATATAGCTCAGTGAATACTGACTCTTATTGCTAAACTGACAACCTGAGTTCCATCCATGGGCCCTCACAGTGACAGGAGCTATCTGAAGCCTATTATCTTTTGATTAGCAGTCACAACTATCTTTTTTTAGGCAATTACTTTACACAATTGTCAATGTATTTGTAATTTTTCTGGTGATTATATGAAATATAATGAGTTATTTATAAGCCACAAAATTTATTAATCACAGCTCTGAAGTTTACAAAATCCAAGATAAAGGCAGCAGCAGATATTATATTCTCCTCCATGGTGTCTTCTCACTTATCCACAGGATGGGAACTGCTCAATCATCTGATTCCTAAAGGTGTAAATCATATGACCCAATCCAGCAACAAAGTCTTTGTTTCTTATTTTACAACATTACAAGTTCTCTGCTTAAAAATTCTTGCTGTCACTAATCACCTAACCCCTGGTAAAGGCCCATGTCTTTAATCTGGTTTAATAACATGAATAAACCTTTTTATGTGAAATATTTCTGACATTGGAAAATGAAACAGAGGCCAAAGTTAACCCAATTTAAATGCATAAAATCAAGTTGTTGCTTATAAATCTTTAAATAAAATTGTCCTCAGCAGACAGAGTATATAGACTATCCAATTAAAATTCAGCTCAGAATTCAGAGAGATCTTGCTCTTATTATTAGGAAGATATTCACATTAGACAGAAATTTCCAGATTAAAAAACAATATGTGCAGTTTGTTTTCTTTGGATAACTAAAGTTTTCATTTCTGTCTATAAGATCATTGTGTGAACTTTAAAGAACCTAGATGTTATTCTGCTTCTGTGTTATATACGTAACTATGTGTCTGCTGGTTCAATCAGATATTATCCTTGAATTCTAATTTGTAAATCTTACACTGTCTTACCTTACAGACATTGATGTCTTTAATACCAAGTATTTATTAATTTCTTTCAATATTTAAATCACCCAGCTTATGTTTTAAGAAACTCTTTTTTGCTCCTTTTTTTTTACAACCAATCCTCACTCTAAATATTATTTAAAGTATCTTCTAGTAGCCATACCATAGATTGTAGCTTCCCTTAAAGTCACCTCTACCAGTCACTTACAAAGTCTTCCACCTTTAAACTAATCCACTAAAGTGTATCAGCACAGACATTTCTACCAAAACGGGATGCGGTTGGCCTTTCCAAAAGAGGTTTGATGATGAGTAGAAAATTTGTGAGCTTACGTTATCCACATCTATGCAGACTCTGATCTTCAAGGTTTTTTTCATAATATTCTAGAATGTCACTAGTTCACATTACTCCCTTTACAAAACTCTTCCTCAGATTACTCCTTTCCTTTCCAGTCTAGTTCTATGTAGTCACAAAACAATCATACTTCTCTATTATACATTTCATGTGGTAGATAATTTGCATTTTAGTGATTTAAATAAGATTGATTTTAGGTCATAAATTCAGAGTTTTCAATTAATTATGGTACCAATGGCCTGGTATATACGAACTGTTTACCTTTTGCCATAAGTTAATAAATCCTGCCTGCATTTGCAGAGTTTTCTTTTTTCTTTTTCTTGTTTTAGTCCATCCATACTATTGTCTATGAAATCTTGAGGTCACAATTCAGGATTAATCATTCTACTTTAGTGCACATACTAGAGAATGCTCATTATATACAATGGAAGATGTATTGAGAATCATTTCAATCCAATTACCTGACATTGAAGACTCTATATATCCATTTTTCCTTGTAACTGCTACAAAGGGGGAAATTGTTGGCAGAATATAAGAAGAGGCAAATGAAGAAGAACTGATAACAATGTGAAAAAGGAAAGGAAAAGAAACAATCAAATAAGCAATCATATTTTTAATGTGAGGCATGGTAGATGGTTAGAATATATAGATGACAGCAATGATGTAAATGGTTTAAAATATAAAACTTTGGAACAAATGAAAATGTCAGTTTTAGCTATTTAGAAAAATACATTTATAATCCTCTATCAAAATATTTTTTTCAAAACTGATTCCAAATCTAGAATTTGTTGAGGTAGAGAATTTAAAAAAAGTACTTGAAATAAGTTTATAAATCTCAGTAGTGGGCAGTATATAAGAGTCCCAAATTACTTCTTTTTATAATTGGAAATGTTTGTACGTATGTGCACACAAAGAATTGATCTTAGAAAGCTGAATTTTCTTTTTCTTTTCTTTTATAGAAACTCACAGCTATTTCTCACTAAAGAGTTTAAATTGGACTTTGAAGCAATGCCAGAGCTATTATGAGCTGAGAATCTTAGAAGGAATAGGATGACTTTAAGTTGTGAAATGCTTACAGGTATTTTGGGAATGTTCAAGTGGGTGGGATATGTATTTCAAGAAGATGTGCTTGTGTGTCAAAATGATGAAAGGTGGACTTGCCATCATTATTTTTGAGCGTCAAATTGATTAGACTGAGAAGATCAAAAAAGGGACAATAGATACAACCAGTCCAAATAAATGAAGGTTCTCTTTGTTCTCTCGGGTTTTCATGATGTAAGTTGCTTTTCTCCTCTGTGTCATTTGTGAAAAGACTGAATGAAACATCCGACATCATTATTATAAATAAATCATTTTTCCTTTAAGAAGTTCTCTCAGAAAATTTATTTAAATTATAAAAAAGTTAAAGCACATACTTAAATAAAAAGCTTTACATTCACATGAGTAATACTATTTCAAAATATAGTACTATAAAATGTATATTAATATATATAACCATCATAAACATTGTCAAATACAATTAATATATTGACTCAACTTAGATAGGCATATCTTGTCTTTTTATTTAAGAATTGAAGGACATATCTATAAAAAAGAAGATGAGTAACAGTGGAGGAACTTTATCAGCTCTAATAGCATCACAAATAGGGTTTTAGTGGTAGTAGAGTATGTGATCCTAAGCATACATAATGTTAAAAGCCATAATAATCTTCTACTTAACTTTTAGTTCTCCAGTCACAGATAGGTTATGTTTTATTCTTGAGTAATTATTTGATTTCTTGTTCTGAATTTGCAATTATAACTCCAAAAATGAAATTCAGTGTTTTATTCACCTCTTTTCTTGTCTAATGCTTATAAAAATAAAATTTTTTATAAAATAATTTTATATTTGATACTGTCTATTAACAAAAATAAATGTATGGAAGTAATAATAATAAATTAATTAAAAGATCCGAACATAGTAGTAATAAACATTCTTAAAAAGTAACTATTGTGTAAAAGTCTTGAATATATATTTAGAGTACTCCTTTAAACCTTTGGGCAACTGAAAAAATATATATAAAAATCTAGGTAGAGAAATGCTCTATATGATAAAATAAGAAAGAGTCTGTCTTCCAAATGAGGTACAAGAGTAAACTGAACAATTTTTTGACATGGATTACCTTCTGTATGCTGTGCATACCATTGGTTAATAAAGAATCTGTCATTGGTGTATAGTAAGGAAGAACTTAGCTAGGTGGCAAAATAAACTGAATGATAGGAGAAAGAAGGTGGAGTCAATGAGAAGCCATGGGGCCACTGCTGGAGACAGATGCAAGCTGCCAGGTGGAACCTTGCCAGTAGGCCACAAGCCTCATGGTAAAATATATGTAAGAGCTAGCTTGCATCACTCTTAAGCTATTGGCCAAACACTATTGCAAATAATATAGTTTCTGTGTGATTATTTCGGAATCTGGGTGGCTGATAAATGATCAAGCAGCCAAACACAATCTCAAATAGCATGGTGTTGTGTCCCTCAAAATGTAAAACATTCTCTCCCACAGGGAAGCTCCTTAACAAAGTAAACAACTCAAAATAGCTTCAGGAAGTCCCTGAAACTGCCAAGATTCACTATATCCCTACTTCCCAAAAGTGAGCTATAAAGACTGTTGAATATCGCACTCATGCAAATCAAGTGCGAAGACTATTCAGAATAGACCAGCTGTCTGGAAAAAGCAGAAACGCGCTGAACAGCTTGGAAAAGATTTAAATTAACTGAGTTACCTGAATAGGAATTCTACAACTTACTGATGTACCTTCATCTGCACAATGTGTTTCAAGTTCCCAGTTTTTGTGAACTATCTCTCTTTTAGTGTGGAAGTCTGTGATGTAGTTCTCATTGGGTCATTTGTCTTCTGTGAATAACCCCTCATTTGTATCCTTCTAAGTAATTTCAATAAACTCATTGGTTCACCAATTTGAACGTAGGTGGTATAGATGTTTGGTCTATTCTTCTCTGGGTTGAATAAGTGTGTGTGTGTGTGTGTGTGTGTGTGTGTGTGTGTGTGTGTGTGTGTGTTGCAACTCTCCAGGAAGAAAGTGTTTTGTCACATTTTCTTACTGTTATAGGCTTTTTCATGTGTGGGTAACAAAGGAGTCAAGTTCACCAAAGCAGTAAAAGTTTTGACTATCTCTTCAATTTGAATTCATATATATATATATATATATATATATATAGAGAGAGAGAGAGAGAGAGAGAGAGAGAGACAGACAGACAGACAGACAGACAGACAGAGAGAGAAAGAGAGAACAAATGCAAGAGAGATAATCATCTTAAACCAACATTAAGCAATACTTTTTACTATATGTAAGTAATTTATTATTCAGATATCTTGAAGAAACATGAATACAATCACATAGAGAAATATTTATTTCTCACTAAATTTTTGGTTTTGTTTATTAAAATATAAAGTATGTAATTTTAAAGTTTATAGACAGTCATATTTTGTTGTAATAGTTTAGCTTTGTATATTAAGAAGCATGTTGATTGGAAGAAAAATATGGGTGAGTATTATAATCATAGTTTATTAATTTATTTAATAAAGATGTTTGTATTTCATGTGAAACAGAAAGTTTGGCTTGTGATTTCAGGTTTAGTCAGAAGTAATAGAAAGAACTCAACATAACAGCTCTTTTGACTCTTTAAAAATATCCACATTACAAATAGAACAAAATGTGAGCAATGCACACTTCTCATTTTTGGATACATCATAACTGATACTTAGAATTTCAGTTATCACTACTGGAGATCATATTAGGCTTAAGGATTATAAGTATCTACTTTGCATTTCAAGCTATGAATTTCAGTAGGTGTTTTTCAATTTTTTATATAAAAGTGGTATTACTTTTAGGATAATCTCTTTCAGCTAAATCAAAAATTACTGCTTACACTGCAAAGATGTAATATATACATTTTATACTGTTATGTGAAACTATAATCTCCTTCTGGATTGCTTTCATAATCCAGAAAGTGCTATGTTGGCTGTTGGGAGATAAAAGTCATCAATAGTCATAACCAATACTAAAGTCTACAAATTACAAGACCAACCAGCCAGAAACCTTATGGCAGTAACATATTAGCTACCTGTTTTTTGCTTGGACTAGAGGCTTGTTCTATAAGAGTAAATCCATTTCCAGCATTTTAAACCATGATCAAAAACACATACATAACAAAATAGGCCATAGGGGAGAATCTATCAATGTTATTAAGTTAAATTGATATAATGTCTAACTACTTCTTATGTATATTAATATCCATAGATAGATGCTACAATCAGTGTTAATTATAGATGTGCCTCTCTACAGTAAAAGATGATAAATATGAATGAATTTAGCTGCTCAAGGTCCGGGGTATTGTGAAAGAACAGTGAAGGTTGAATAATAAGCATAAAAAGAAAATATAGGTATGCATTATGTATGTATATATGTATACATATATATACCATAGACATTGCAGAAAATTTTCTTTATCATTTTGTGTGTATAAATATATATCTTTTATATGTGCATATTTATGCATGCATATGTATGTGTATATATACATATTTTATGTGTATACATATATATGTATGTATATGTATGTATGTGTATATTCCATCTTTATGTGACTTATTTGTTGTTACTCTATTACTTTTTAATTTTTATTTTATGATCTTTACTCCTTTAATCTATGACTGTCTGTTCTTTGTCTGTTTAAAGACTTTGTTTTGTTATTTTTTTTTTTTTTAATTGTTTTTTATAACTCTTTATATTCTTTTTCTTCTCTCTCCCAAGCCTACGTACCTTTATCCAACACTGTGACTCTTTTAGAGTCCTTTTATGTCTGAATCTGTCCTGTTGTGTATCTGTAATTCTTTTCTGTCCAGGAGTGTTTCTTAAAATGCTAAATGCTTCTAAGGCTCCACCCAGTCCTTCATGTCAGAGGAGGTCCATTCTCTCTGCACCAGTTTCAGGGTCAGGTCAGAGGAGAACTGTGCTGCCATTAAGCAAGTTTTAGCGCTCTGCTCACAAACCCCATTTAAATGTTCCATAGCTGGACCTCCAGAAGGAGTCAGAATTCATGGTGGCAGCCTGGCCCAGGAAGTTGCAGTTTCAAACCAGCACTGCATTTTTTTCTGCTATGGCTGGATCAGGAAGAACTCTCTTAAAGGAGCTTCAGCATGCCACCAGCAAGCAAAGCCCATGTGGAAAAAAAAAATGCAGCTAAACTTTGTTTTTTAGTGTTTAGAATTCCTTTCCAATCCCTCCCAGGTTTTATGTGGATTTAGCTAGCACACATTGGAGTCCCAATTTGTAGTAAGAGGCCTCCTGTTTGTTCCTGACAAACTGTATTAATTAAATCATTGCTTGGCCTATTAGCTCTAACTTGTTATTAGCTACCTCTTACACCTTAATTCATCCCATTTCTACTAATTTGTGTATCTCCATGTGGCTGTGGCTTACCGGCAAGCTTCTGACAGGCATTTGTCTCTGGCAGGGCTGCATGTCTTCTCTCTGACTCTTTCTTCTTCTCCCAGTATTCAACAGGGCAAGGCAATTTCTTTATTCACCAGTGGTATTCACAGCACACACAGGGGAATCTCATCAACTGAATGTACCTGGTGAGCCATTGCAGCATCTACCAGATGCAGGGCACTGCCTGGACCAGGAGGAAGAGGGGCCAACTAAGCCATAGACCCCACCTGAAGTAATTAGAGGTAGAGAAAGATGACTATGAAGTACAAAGAAAACACATACACAGAAATAGAGAATGGGTATTCTTCGGTCAAAAGCAACACCCCAGCTCCCTAACACCTCTTCATACAAAAAGTTCAGATTACTTGGCTAGGGGGCTTCACACCAGTTCCTGGCATAAGCCCCCTCCCCTGTGAGTTTCCTTAGTTCAAACTCCACCTCCTATTAAGCCTGCCAAATGGTAACCCTTCCCCAGGGAAGGTCAAGACCACTCCCACAGGCTATTTAAACTGTTCCCCAGAGAATGAACATGTGGTCTCTGGATTTCATGTGGTCTCTCCTTTCTTCTCTTCCCCTGCCCATGCTTTTCCTGGGCCACCTGGGAGCATTTTATTAAACATGGGCATCTTTAATTCAGTTTAATTAGGTCTGATTGTGATTATTTGTATTGGCAGAGAGGCTCGTCTCAGACAAAATTCTTAACAATAATATAATGTATGAAAATTATCTTCAAATAGAAACTTAAGAAAGCAAACCTACATAGAACAATGTACTTGGAAATATAAAGGTACATTATCAGTCATATATTATATACCCACTTCCTTGATTGTTTTACATCGATGAGAAGTGCATCATTTAACTAGTGATTATAAGATTGGAATTATTTTGTTCTCCTGTCTATTTCTGGGTGTGGGTTGTATTTGCACCATAAAAGATAAAAACCTGAAATATTCAGTAGATTGATTAGTTGGAAGAAAACAACTATTTTAATATTATATGTATTATTATTATATATACATCAAAATATCTATAAAGGATAAAAATAAGTTATAAATGTTGCTCAGATAAAATAATGAAGAAAAGTTCCTACAATGTCTATGGTATATATTTATATAACCATACATGTGGAAACCTAGGCAATGAGAATGAATGCCTTAAAATATCATTAAATACTTGATAGAAATAGTAAGTCTTAAAAATTCAATTTCTTTTTATAATGAATGGAAACAGTTATCAAGTAATTGCTTCCCAATCCATTGGGCTCCATTAGTTTCACAGGAGAACTGAACAAAACTTCTGAAACCAAATAATCTCAATAATATTCATGCTGTTGAAAGAATATAAATTAAGGTAATGTTCTATTAAAATAAGTCATATTGCATGACTTTCAGTGAATAAATGTCTGCAATACTGATCGGATTCTCTGCCATTTTTCTTTTATACTTCAATACTCTAGAGACATGTCTTTCTTTTTGCCTCTGATTCCATCTAGTATCTACCTTAATTTTTATGAGATATATTTTCACTTTTACAAATTTGGAATATAGATTACATAAAGAAATATTGAAAATTTTAATTTTATTATTACATGTTAATTTTTAATTATTATTCCACTTTGTACATATGGTGCTTTGCATTCATGTATTTCTGCATAGCACATGCTTGCTTGGTGCCTGCAGAGGCCAGAAGAGGGACAAAAGATTTTTTTCAGAATTAGAGATATAGACAGTTATAAACCTCTTCATGGATAGTGGGAATCAAACCCCAGTCCTTTGGAAGAACAACCAGGGAAGCATCTTTAACCATTGTGCCATCTCTCCAACCCCCATCACTACGTTTTTTGATTTTGTAATATTCATATAATCTTTTAAAGAGTTACGGAAACAGTGACTAGGATTATGCTGCTATTGTTTCCATGGTTAAATAAATTCATGGTTATAGCCGGAGGAAGTATTGAAAGGTCTCATTGAAATTTAATCCCTGTGCTAATACTGATTATATTAAATGGAAAGTATCTCAAAAAAATGAGAATGGAAGCATGGCTAAAATGAACTTTTAATTGAAATTTAGTTATCTTTTATTTAGAATTTACAATTATGTTACATAATGAACAAAAATGTATTTAAAGGAATACGGTTGATTACAAAATGTTTCCCTTTAAAGAAAATTATATTCATATTACAATTTTATTATTCATTCCTGCATGGAAAAAAAGAGACCATGTTTGCAGCATTTAGTAATGTTCTCTCATAGGAGCTGTATTGTGAGATCTATACACTTCATCATATTCAGTTCTGCACTTTTAAAAAGCTGTGGTTATGGAGGAAAATAGCAAGTCTGGTGAACATATTAGACTTTGCCTAAATGTCTGAATTGCAACTGCATTGCATTCTTCTACCTAGAGACATTCTTCCAAGGAGAATAAAGATCATGTTATATATTATATAGGATAGCATAGCACATATATGTGGCTGAATAGGAATCCCATGATAAACTCACAGGGATCTTTACATGCCACATATGGACAGTTTTTTTTGTGATCATTATCAATCATTTTGAGAGTATACAAGTTTGTTGTTAAAGAAAATAGCATACAAGTTTGTTGGAAGAAAGCTGGACATCTGATTAATTTTCTCTTTCTCTTTCTTTTTTGTCAAAGTTAGAAGAATAGAGAAGAAAGTCATTTCAGACATATAGTATTCGGGGGTTATGTTAGTTATCTAATGCAAAACCGAAATTTGAACTATTGTAATGATAGAATTTGCTGTTTATAAAAGAGGAAGGTCATAATTTGATTGGACAACAATGTAAGTTCTAGAAAGTCAGAAAATATTTTCCTAAACTGAAACTTTGCTCTTTTTTTCTGAATATCTAAGAAATTACCAATGAACTGTCACAGATAAATCCATCAAACAGAGGCAAGAATAGAAAATGAAAGATAATCAGAATTAACTCAGCATCTAAAAATAAGGAGTGCAATTTCAGTGAATAGTTAATTCAAATTATGGTGAAGACTTAGTCAAGACAAAGGATCCCTCTATATCTAGAGATAAGTCAAGCACAGGTTCCAATTTTACAAGCTTCTATACAAGAGTTAGGTTACTGAGTTAGCCGCACAAAGTTTGTCCTTATGAGATTAGAAGATGAGCACTTTATCAATTTGCCAGTAAATGAAAAATAACTAGTTTTGGGAGTACTGTTAGAAGTTATTTGTTGCAAACTAAAGTAGCATTGGGTTATTTTTGTCTGAGAAAATAACAATAGAAGTAGGAGAAAGAGGCAATGGTGGAAGAAAGACAGACATGCTTGATTTGATAAAAGTAAAAGTCAAGAAATACAACCTAAAGATCACATGAGATGCCTTACTTTTCAAAACTGACATATGGTGATGTCACAATGCAAAGATTAAAGAAAAATAATATAGACTACAGTGAGAAAAGCCAGAGTTTCAGGGACTACAGAGATGCTCAGTAGTTAAGAGCCTTGGCTATGTTTTCCACAAAGAGAACACTCTTTCTATTCCCAGTAGCAATGTGGCAGCTTACAACCAGCTTTAACATCACTTCAAAAAGATCCAGTGTTGTTCTTGCCTTCTGTAGAAACCAGAAGCTCATAGCCATATATGTAGTTAAAACACCCAAACACATAAAATAAATAAGTAAATAAATTATAAAAATTTCCTTCCATATGTTTTAAATAAAATCTTTAAATATCTATGGAAATCTGATACTGCACAGAAATAAATATATGGCTTGGATCTTGAGAAGATAGAATTAGTGATGCATAATAGATAGTACTGACTAGCTGTTTAACTTGAAAGACAAAATAAAAAGAGGAGATTGAATCTTGTTGAATCCAAGATTTAAGAAACATTTCTAAATGGGGACATTATTCCTAGATTAAAAAACTATGTATCCATCAGGATGAAAGGCATATAAGACTATGGAATATTCATATTTGTCCTGAAACATATTGTGGAATATATTTAAATATGTAATATAGAATACTTAATAGTACTTATTAAAAGAGTGCTCTAATAAACATATTAAAATGGGTTTTCAATTTGTTAATAGTCAGTCAACTCAAGTGATATTGACAGTATCAAAGCAATCTGCTTTAGAAAACTATAAATTTTTTTCTACAGTGAATAGAAAACCTTGTATAAAACTCTGATTTATTTAATTTTTAATTTAATTTTTTGCTTTATATCGCTATATCATGGGATCTGGTTAATTAGGGAACATGGTTTAATCTCTAAAATTTATTATTCAAAAAGAAAACTAAAACTTATCTATGAAACTCCGGTGTATTGCCCAGCAAATTATTTTCATTTTGTGGTTATTGACAACTCAAACATTTTCAGTTTTCTTTAGATGCTAAATATATCTATTGCATAGTTAAGTACTTACCGTGAATTTATATAAATGTGTCCTTGCAATGTTATTTCAAAATATTGTTAAAAATAACACGCTGGAGAACAGTTATTATTTTGCCTTCACAGCTACTTATATCCCAGTCTCGGGGAGAGAAGAATAAGTAAAATGCTATTGAATAAGTCACCTGGGCAAAGCACTATCAATAAATCCCTGCAGGTTTCAAGGTAGGTGTACTCTATAGGATGCTGCTGTAAGGGATTTTAGAGTAGTTAACTGTGAAGTAAAATGAGGATTAAAAATAAATTTAGAATGAGTAGTGGAAATCCATGTCTAACTTTTCTTTGGGGGTTTCTTGAAGAGCTCCATTAAATTGATGTGGCTCTTATCTTGAAAGGAAGATATAGTTTGTATAAATCTGATCTCCATGGAACCATAAAGCAATGGTTGCAAATAGAACCACTCCATTGAGATCTACACTAAATAAAGCTCTGTGGGAGGCATGCCTTAAACTATAATATCTACCATACAGGCAGTAAGAATATAGTGGCATAAATTCATGACCCACAAGGCACGTTTTTTTCTAAAGGAAAAAAAAAAGAAAGTGGTAGAGATAAGGGGAGAGAGGAGAGGAGAGATAGAGGGGGGAGGGAGGGAGAGAATGAAAAAAGATGCCAGTTGGTGGGAGAAGAACCTTTCTCCCAGCACCCAAAGGATATGCTTGCCAGAACCATTTAGTGGAGCTGTTTAACAGCTTTGTTAAGGTGTTTATCCCTAGACACAGTTCTGAGCTGTGGGCATTCAGTAGTATAGAAAAGAATTCAATGTATGCCAAGCACACAAGACAAGGTTTCCTAGGCAGATAGAGTGCCGTGACTCATCTACATAATCCTCTCACCCTGTTCAAGTAGGACTAAGGAGGAGACCATGAATCCTGGGCATGTCAGTCCTGACAGCTTTATTACAAAGAAGGAGCCACATGGCTACTATGCATTCTGGCATTGCTTCTGCCAGACTTGTTAGGTTTCCCCAATTAAAAGAGTCCTCAATGTGGGTAGCTCATTTATTTCTTTCCACGCTACACAGAAGAAAAAAAAGGTGGAAATGATGAAACATTTGACTGTACTAAATCTAAGGCTCAGTTTTGTCAGTTTCTTTCGGCTGCTTGGGACTGTACAAAGGGCTTTTGCAGAGAAAAAAAAATTCCTTTACTATCCACAGATCATTAGCTCACATCCTTCCTCTCCATTCCCCAGCTCCTTCTTTCCCCACTCAAGATTATGTAAGATTATGCTGGAGAATTTAGATGTCTCTCTCTCTCTCTCTCTCTCTCTCTCTCTCTCTCTCTCTCTCTCTCTCACACACACACACACACACACACACACACACACATACACACACATCATATTCGGCTACTGAGGGAATGACTGATGAGGCTCTCATTATGTCTCTTTCTCTCTCTCTTTCTCTGTACAGTGTTATATATGGTGATGTGTGCATTTGGATGTGAGGGCTCATTTGTGGATTCACATTTATAGGCATAAAGTATTTCTTAGACACTTGTCAATTTATTTATTAAGATAATTTTATTAAAATATTTTCTCCAGGCATTTAATTTTTGAGTCCCTAGAATGACTGGAGAAAGGTAATGAAATAAGGACTTGACAAGAAAATGAAGTTAGTTATTATGGATGAATATGTAAACCTAACACCTAAAGGATAATTACATATTTCCAAATATGTTTCTCAAATTTTATCTTATAATTGTTCTTCTCATTGTGAGAAGCCTTAAATTTATGAGTAGGTAACTATAAAGTAGCCACTCCAGACAGTTCTCAATATCTGAGATGTCTTTGAAATATAAACAGAAAATTCTGCTAATTGAGTGAATTTACACTTGTGTGAGGAGAAAGTATGATGAAAAAATACGTCAATTCTCAAAAGGCAAAACATGGGGTAGAAGGAGACTTATTAACATCCTTAGCCATAGGAGAAATGCATGTTAAACTCATTTTGAGATTTGTTTTATGCCAGTCAAAATAGCCAAGATATAAAACAATTATCAAACAAATAAACAAAAAAAAAAAAACACAACAGATGCTGGTGAGAATATGGAAACTTGCAACCACATTTAAGTGCTGATATAAGTACAAGCTGGTGTAACCACTGTGGAGTTAGTTCATAGGTTCCTCAAAAACAATCTGGAAACATATCTATCATAGAATCCAGCTATACCACATTCTGGAATACATGCAAAGGTCCCTACGTCTTTCTAAAGAGATACTTGCGCACTCATGCACTTTTCAATTCACAAAGTCAGTGAATAGACTCAGACCAGATGTCTATCAAAAGAAGAATGGAAAATGAAAATATGATATATTTACAAAACTAGTCAAGAGTTAAGAAAAATGAAATTAAGAAATTTGCAGATGCATGAAGAGAACGGAAAACAATAATAATGGGTGTAGAACCCTGTTGGCAGAGACTGCTCATTCATTCCTGGTGGCCCAGACTCCCAAAATAATCACACAGAAACTATATTATGTGAATTATTCCTTGGCCAACAGCATAATCATATTGCTAACTAGCTCTTACATCTGGAATCAACCCATTTCCATTATTTTATATTTTATTGCGAGGCTCATGACAAGATTCTAGCTGGCAGCTCGCGCCTTTCCCCTCTGTCGACTACATGGCATCTCTATCTGCTCTGCCTACTCTCTACCTATAAAGATCTCTTTTTCTTAAGTCATTGGCCAAAAGCAGCTTCTTTATTCATTAACCAATGACCACATATACAGAAGGACTTCCCACACCAGAAACCAAAACACCAAAAGACAAATACCCTAAGTTTTCTCTCGTATGTGTTTCTTACCTCTTAGGTTTTAGAAGCATGTGTTTCATTCGGAACACCCATAGAAATTAATGAACTAGCTAGGGGCCAGACAGAACTTTGTATCTCAAGAGAAGTGAATTAATACATATTGGTTTATTTAGATGCTGTTGCAGTTAAGGAGTTTCTTTCATCCTAATTTGCAGGGCTTCATTAATAGCGATTGAACCTTTTCTAAGTTCTTTTTCTGCATAAATTTACATAAGAGTATAACTTTCTTCTTTGGTCTATAAATAAGTTAAATAAGACTGAAGTTTGAATATTTAAATCATGTTTATTTTTTTTAAAATGATCATCAATTCACCTTCATATACATACACTCACACACACACACACCATTGTGTGTACATACCTCACAATGTAGGCCACATCTGTGTGGAGCAGGGTAAGAGCAATACAGCCTAAACCTGCAATGATCCTCCTGTTTCTTATCCCTAGTGCTGAGATCTTAAGAATGTGCCATGATATTGAACTTTTTTTGTCTCTATATCATTCAGTCATATTTTCTAATATTTTTGAGAATTATTGTAGCTAAACAATAGTAGATATTGATATGTCATTACCTGTGTCTCAATTTTCTGTTATAGTATCACTGGATTTAGAATTTAGTCATGAAAACTATATTTCTATATTCAAGAAAGCAAAGCATATTAGTCTTCTGCCCATCCGTAAATAAGACTTGTTGATTTTTGATTTTAGTGATGGTATATGGTGAGCACACAAATATTATACAGTGAATGTACAGCTCACAGATCTATTGGACTCACCCACAGGAAGTGTATACATAAACTCCACCTGGAGAACCTGTTTTTGTAGATTGGTAGGTACATCTGTCCTTTGGAAAAGCCACTGTCAATTCTACAAAAATCTTGTGAAATAAATGCATTTCTCCTTTCTATAGTATCCCAGCAGTGTATAATCTGACTTTTCTTATAGGGCAACTGGATACCTCTTCCAACACTATGAAGCCATGGTGTGAAAAGGATTTGGTCAAGCCTTTGTTCTCATAGCCAAAATCCACATAAAAATAGTTCTGCACAAACTTACTTTATTGACATTGGTCACTGATGAGGAAGGAGCCTCATGAATGTGATAATATGTCGGCTCTAACAGCAGACTCAGGAAGGCGTAATCTACCGGTCTTCAGTTCTGATTTAACTACTCATATTCTGTATTACCCTTTACCTTGGTTTTCAGTAATGTAGTATCATAAGCCAGGAAATTAACTCTTTATACAGGAAAAAGGCCTGAGTCGCTAAAACTACCTTTACAGAGAAAAAATTCTCACCTGGGAACCCTGCTGGAGTCAAGTCAAGCTCCCCATTAGAGATTTCTTTTAACTTAACCTGCTAGATGCTAATGAACTCCACAGGTCAGTATAGCTACCAAGACACAGCCCTCTAAAACATAACGTGCCTCCTTGTGAGATCCACAAGGTTTCTTGTGACTCTGTGAAAATGCATGTTTGATACTATTGTTACCACCTATGGGATTGCTAACTTGTCTGTATTCCTTTAAAATGGAAAGCTTTGTGGGTATCACCTTTTTTTTTCATCTCTGTGCCTTATGTCTGATGCCCTTATGCCTTATCGCCATCGCTATCCCTCATTCCCTATGATTTGCCCTTACCATTATGTCTGATGCTTTGCCCTTAGCCTCATGCTTCTTATTTTCCCTTCTTTTATCGACCCCAATAAAAAAAAACTTGCAGGAAAAACATGCCTAAGTCAGTCAGTTTGTTCTACCTCTCAGATCCCACTCAAAAGCCAGTTGTCACGTGTGGAAATCCTATTCTGAATCCTGAGCGAGAGCTGAGGCTGGTACTCGGTACCTCTCGTTAACAGTAGTTTTTGTGTAATTGATAGTAATTTTAACCTAAATTTTAGTATAATTTTTTTAGTAAACCACATGATCCTACAGCTTTTTTTTCCTTCCTTCTTTTCTTCACCCTTTTTCCTCATCTCTCTCTCAGACTCTCTCATGAGATCTCTCTCTCTTCTTTCTTTCTTTCCTTCCTTGATGCCTTCTGTATTTGTTTCTTTTAGGATTTGAGTTGAAATTCAATATCCTTATAGTTACAGGAGTATTAAAATGAGAGATTTTATATTAGAGAGTTGCAATATTTTATACCTGTCAAGAAATTGCTGTATTTCACTTCTGCTTTCTAATTTATGCTCAAGTGATGTTTCAATATGCCTCCACTATGCTAATAATATATGAACAATCTGTGGACAATTCTGGTCATATTAATTTTTGTCTTATCTCATTCTTTACATATACTTCAAATGGTCTCTTTTATCAGAAGCAGGATTTGTTTCTTCATTTTAGAATTTTGAGTTTAATGTATTGAATTGAATTTGGTGACTGATTGACTACTGGTTTGTTTCGTCTTCATCAGCACGTATTTTTGTTTTTTATTGGGTTCTGGTGGGATTTATGTAAAGCCTTTATTCTCATGGTTTTCTTCTGTGCGCTGGAAAGGCTATAGATTATACTGATGGTTTCACACACAGAACCTGTGTTGTCTTTCTGGAGAAATGCCTAACCTACTCTTTTCCTTTGCTGCACCAGAACCACTTTTACCATTTCACACGTGTCTTCTTATGGTCTATCTTCATTATCATTTTCTTCAATGGATTTTTTTTGAGATGTCTTACTTGACTTGATAGATTACTTAGACATCAATTATTTCTTTCTTTCTGTTTGAATTTTTATCTTTTCTGCCAATGCCGTCTTTGCCGTCACTCCTATTAGGAAACACACTGTTGAGTTATCTTATTTTAAATTCATGAATATTTTCCTTCGTGGACGAGGATGTGCTTTATTTTAGTATTTACACAGAGAACCACGGAAGAAAATGAAAATTCCAGTGTTGTCAAATGGAATGTTTTTCAAATATCAGTTAGATAGTAGTATAGTTGATAGAACTTCTGAATTACCTGCAACATTGCCCCTCTTCAATATCTTGCTCCCATCAGTCACTAAAATTTCTTTATTGTTTAAGTACCTGAGTCATTCTTTTCAGCTGTGTTTCTGCTTGGATATTTGTTGTTGTATTAAGAATGAAATTCCATGAATACACAAGTCCTTGTTGTAATTTAGTTTTCTTTTCGGTCTCTGGTAGATTTCCTGAGAAATGAATGGTTATGTGTGTTCCATGTTATTAGCAAACAACAGCTTTTACTTCAAAAATTTCAAGACATTTTTTCATTCCTTTAATTACTCTGTCCAAGTATCTTATTTAAAAAGTACTTCCAAGTGCACAGAATATATTTCATGTGTGGTTTTGGCTTTCATGAAAAATCACGATACCTGTCAAATAATTACTTATATCACAGAAATGTTATTTTGTCATCCATATTCCTCACTATTGTGATCCCCTAAACAGTAAAAAAAAAAAAAAAATACAAACACACAAATCTCAAACAGAGAGGGTTCTTCCTTTGAGTCCTCCTACAGATGGTAATAGGCTTAGCTTTGAACGATGCTCTATGGCACTGTAATGACCTTGTGTTTCCTTCTCTGCTGCATTTCAGGACTTAATTTATAACCACAAACACTTGTATCAGAAAAAAAACTGACTAGAAATTTCCAAATTAAATTTTGCAATGTTTTCGCATTTATAAAATACTCACCTGAGTTTTCTCTACATATTTATATATAAAATAAACTGAATTATATTCAAGCGCTAGTTTTCAATCAGGCAGATAATAAAATATTACCAAATTTTATCCTGTCCTCTTTGTTCTCCTGACCCGATCTATCCCTAATCTGTTGTGGTAGTGACTATGAGCATTGTCTTGACTAGCCTTGTGGCCCTCAGTAATTAACTTTTGTTTTCTCCATGGTCCATCATTTTAATCTTCCTAAATGCCATTTGGTGGATGTCAGATACAGCTGTTGTCCCCTAGTGACTCCCAGTCTCAGTGTGGCCAAGCATGCCTTATCTCCCCCATGTGCCTAAGGAGATTGCAGCTTCCATGGTTATTATCTCTGCCCACCCTGCAACAGAATGGAGTTGGACTCTCTGAGGAAAACCCTCTGCTGGGCCATCTGTTCATATAGGACAGTTTAAAATATTATTTGCATTTACTATATCCCACAGGAAATGCAATAAAATTCCCTCTTGAGCAAATCTGCGACATGGATATTAGCACTGAATTTTTAAAGTCAACTTTTGTTTTCATAGGAGATAATGTAACACCCATTAACTCAGCTGTGAATGTATTTCAGGACCCTATTGCCATGCCAACTTGTCATCTCCATAAACAAATGCTAATGAGAAAGGAAAGCCAGACTACAAGATTCAGAGATCCACCCAGATCCGTGGTTATCATCCCAGCACAACATATCACTGTGGTTTTGTTTTTTGTTTTAATTAATAGAGATATTGTTGGCAAATATCAAAGGAAGGAATGCACTTAGCTCTAGATCATAATCGCCTTTTGAATTCTAGGATGTATTCCAGGTTTGAAACTTGGAAAAAAAAATGTGTTGGTAAAAAAACAAAAAAAGGCTACAAAGCTTATCAAGGTTTTAGATCAGGATCAGAACAACAAATGATTCAAAACATATTTTTTAAAAACACAAATTTTATACTGTTCATTTGTTCACATTTTGTCCACTACACTTAAAAAGTTCTGTAATATTTACACATAGCTCATGAACAGATAATGGAATTGTTTAATTATGCTTTCCTTCATAAAGCACTCCAACTCCTTACAAATGCATTCTGGCTGTGCCATATGATGATCATGTTGTCACGGATGACTGCAATGAAAATAAAAGAAAAAGGAATATCTGGTGACTATTTAAAAAGTTCATAAGAAACAATGTAATGAACTCATTGTACCTGTGTTGGTCATAACAGTCTCTATGTAGGCTTACTTTAGATGTTGTCTAAAGATGAGAACATCCCTAAATTCCTGATCTTACTTAATTTTTTCCAAGTCTTTAGTTCCTAAAATTAAATCCCATGTTTGTGAGTATAAATTTTACCATTAGAAACTAAATTATTAATTTGCTCTCATAATTATGTTTATTTTAAGAAAATTGAAATAAAAGAAAGAAAATATTTAAAATACTTGCTTTTATTCTAAAATCAGACATTACTATTTGACTTCGGTAAGTTTTTTTTTCTTGTATTTGCTTACAGAACATTCAAATGGATCAAAATGGTCTTCTAAATATTTGATTACTCTTCATATGAAGTAATTTGATTATAGATAATAAAATTTTACTTGAATCAGAACAAGAGAAATATGAATAAAGAAAAGAAAGGAGAAGGCTGAAAATCAAATCTTCAAGGCAAGAAATTTTATTTCTTAAAAGAGTGCTTTAACAATTCCATTAAAAATATTTTGATGAGATTTATAAAGCTAGAATCATTACATTTTTCAGAAAGACATCTCTTATTGTCAGCAAGTCCATGTGCCTATGTGCACTGAAGAGGTGTTTTGTACCAAGATTTTTTACATCCTTTGATCTGATTTTTCATAATTTTAGTATTATTTGTAGGCCTCTATATTGGGCATATTGGAAAAGTTATTAATAATTATGTGGATTATTGCAAATCTACTTGTTTATTGAGTTCTACACAAGTAAATTTTATACAAATGAAATAGCTGACTGTACCAATTTTTTAATAGTTCCTTTACTTTTAAAAATGTATGTGTATGCATACATGTATGTGTGTATGCATGTATGCTGTATGAATATATGTGTATATATATTGTATATTCCTGTATATGCATTTGTATGTCTTATCTATTATTCACTGTCATCTTGACACACATGAAAGAATATCCATAAAGGAATCAAGGAAGAAGGGCTCGCTCAATATAGGTGATTCCACAATGTTTGGAGAATAGTATTAGCAAGGTAGTTCATCAAAGGCAGGAAGAAAGCTAAACAATTTAACGGAGGCTTCTTTTCTCATCTCCTTCAGTTTCTGCCTCAACTTCTTTTACCTTTTTTTTTTTAAAAAAAAATAGCCACAATATGCTCGCTAACTTCTCATGTGTTTATTTGTTTAAAAAGAGAATTGTTGTACTTAGTAGTTCTAAATTTTCTTCTTTGGCAAACAGTGTTTTCTCGAGAAAAATCTTCTGCCAGTCTAACTCTTACTTCTTTGAGGTAATATTATTCTCTGATAGCTTTTCTGAACTTTTTATTCTTGAGAAGTAACGAGCTAAATGAATGCAGATATGTTGTGTATTTGAAATTATTTTTCACTAATCTAGTCTCCTTTTTCAATCTGTACCTTAAAGTTTTCATTAATTTCAAAGCAACTACTTCATTGTTGAATTTTCATATGTAAACCCATTTACTGTCATTATACTTTGTTCCATTTTCTATGTGAAAGCCCTGCTCTAACAACATTTAATTCTTTTATCTTTTCTTTTTTTGTGTATAATTATTCTAAGGAATTTTCTTATGGCAGATTCTTTTTAATTTGATGCAAGAAAGTTTGCATCACATTCCATCAGCGTATATCACATGATACTCTATTTTGTCTCATTTAGATGTTTTATTATATCGGTTTTCTGGATATATGTTTCTACTATCTCATTATTTTGTTCCACAAATTAAAAATGTTTCTGTGATTTTTTTTTTATTTTATTTTATTGAGAATAAGAAAAAAAAAAGTTTCCGCCTCCTCCCAGCCTCCCATTTCCCTCCCCCTCCCCCCACTCTTCTTCCCCTCCCCCCTCTCTTCTCCCCCTCCCTCTCCTATCCAAAGAGCAGTCATGGTTCCCTGTCCTGTAGGAAGTCCAAGGTCCTCCCCCCTCCGTCCATGTCTAGGAAGGTGAACATCCAAACTGGCTAGGCTCCCATCAAGCCAGAACATGAAGTAGGATCAAAACCCCTTGCCATTGACCTTGGCTTCTCATCAGTCCTCATTGTTCGCCATGATCAGAGAGTCCGGTTTTATCCCATGCTGTTTCAGTCACAGTCCAGCTGGCTTTGGTGAGCTCCCAATAGATCAGCCCCACTGTCTCAGTGGGTGGGTGCACCCCCCGTGGTCCTGACATCCTTGCTCATGTT
>NW_026067949.1:38123148-38143753 GCF_014885135.2 Alexandromys fortis
AATTCTCAAAAGAAGAAGTTCAAATGGCCAAAAGACACCTAAGGTCATGCTCAACCTCATTAGCAATCAGGGAAATGCAAATCAAAACAACTTTGAGATATCATCTCACACCTGTCAGAATGGCTAAAATCAAAAGCACCGATGATAGCCTTTGCTGGAGAGGCTGTGGAGGAAGGGGTACCCTCATCCATTGCTGGTGGGAATGCAATCTGTGATGTTTTTTAAGTCAGCATTCATTATTTCAGCTAACTCCTGCCTGTTCTCCATTTTCTTTTGATATTTATTTCTGAATATCAAATGTGAATACATCCCATGTTCATCTTTTTGGGTCTGGGTTACCTCACTCAGGATAGTGTGTGCTATGTACAAATGATGTTGTGTATATTTACTAGTATTGGAACACATGTATACGGGTCCCTGTGTACTTATTTGTAGTTAATGTAGTGATAATTCAGGCATCAAGAGTAATTCTCCATATAAATGTGTAAACAAGTACACAAGCACACACATTTTAATCGTGAGTCCAGGGCCTCTCACTCAGTTCAATTATATGTTTCATAATATTTATTCTACTTCTAAATTTGTCTCTGATTTTCCCTCATACCAACCCTATCCATTTTTTTTATCATTTCCTTCTCTTGTCTTTGTCTTTAGTATTCATTTTTTAAAATATTAAGAGAAACAATTTGGTCATTTTCCTTAACTACATTTTGAATATCTTGACATATGCATTTACTCAAGATTTTTGGTTATAAATGTACAATGAAGTGCTAAAAATGTTATCTTTGGAAATTTTATTTGCAATGTGAAAGAAGTTATCAATTTCTCAAATAAATGTTTTATGGTATAATGATACTTAAGGAATTTTAAAATTTTAATTCAATATTTGAAAGATGAAATAAACACAAAGCAATAAAAGTATATTGATACAATTTATCCCTCTTCTCACATTTAACAATAAAAACATTGACTTCAATATCATTAAAAATGTATTATAGAAAATAATGAAAAATAAATGAATAATTAAAATTTGAAAGTCAGAAAGTAATTCAAAGCATGCGTTGTAGAATGGAATTAACATAAAAATAAGGAATTCATGTTTCTCTTGTCTACTCTGACTATCTTTGTCTATAAGAAGACAAATATCTGAAATAGACTAAGGCAAGAAGAAATAATTGTTTTTAAAGCCATTTAAATACATATTTCTTTTATCTCTACAATGCTGCTAAAAGATGTTATTTAAGTGTGGTTCTGCCCCTTTATCTGTTAGTTCTCACTTGCCTTTCTTGCAGTGAAATAAGAGCACATTTCCCAGTGCTGTATTCATTTTAATGTAAAATGAGCACATTGGAATGGTTAATCTATAATGTAAAAATCTAATCAGAGATGGCATCACACAACAGCTCCCAAGGAATATGAAAAAAAGTCTATGAACATGATTGGGGAACAAAAAGAGTCACAAACAAAAATCTATGCTACAAATTCAGATGTGAAGTGTTCAAAATAAGGCCTATTGGAGCTGGAACGAAAGCAGCTCAGTGATTAAGAATGCTTGCTGTTCTTAAAACGAACTAGAGTTCAAGTCTCAGAACACATGTTACATGTGGCTCATAATTTCCTGTAGCTCCATTTCCAGAGGATCTGATGCCCTCTTCTGGTCGCTACAGGCACTTACACCCATGTGCAACATGCCTCCTCCCCAACATATCTAAATAAAAATAAAATAAATCTTTTATTCTGCCAAATTGTTTGATATGTCAAAATATTAGTACTTTGGAGAGGCGTGAAAAGCGGTACTTGACGCGTGAATGGAGATAATATACAGAATGTTTGTCCTGGGTAATCGTTGCTCTAGCCTTAGTTGTGGACAGCCTTGACTCAAGGAAGGTGCTTCCAGGGCAGTTTCAGCTTGCTTTTCACAATTCTGTATCTGAATATGTTGTACCTGCATCAGTTGGATCTTACCTGTATCAGAACATGTGGTACTTCCAGCAGTTGGGCCTTACATCAATTTCTGGGAGTTAACCAAGGTCAGTGCTAATAGACTATATCATTTTGGGCATCTCTTGTACTCTTCTTAAACAGCAGCTTGAAGGGAGATTTTCCATGTAGAACCTTGATTTTTGTCGGACTATCTATGGCTCTTGGGTCATCATTATAATCCTATTGGGCTTAAAGTAATTTGAGTTATGTATATATTATATATCTATATATACATATAATTATATAGTACACAAACATGTACATAAATATGATAATATAGTACAAACTAATATTTCCTTGATGTATTTTCAGTCATCTCTCTTTTTCATTATTCCTTTCTTTGCTCTCTATTAGTGTTTTCTTCCCTATTCTTTTCCCATACAAGTTTGCTTTCTTTCCCCTGTCCCAACATCTATAGACTTATCAGATATGACTATTCTTGAGAAAATTATGAAACCTTCAAAATGATAATACAGCTCAGTGATACAGCAAATATCAATAAATAGACAAGAAAGAGGTTAAGCCGCACACCCTTGGGTAACACCGCTCCATCAAGTCTATGCTGGGAATGTAAAATCTTTAATTGTCTCTCTGTTCCTTTTATATATCTACTGAAGCACAATTATCTTGAATAATACAGTAGATTTTAGGGAAAACACAGTTTTCAGTCAAGTAGGCTCTGCCATAAAAATTATAGATTGATTAAAAGTATATATTTTATAAATACAGTTCAGCAAGAGAAATACTAGAAAAACTTTAAAGGATAGCAATATGAGAATTGTTATATATGATGCCAGGCAAAACCAATGACTTGAAATTTTACAGAGAAGAATACTTTTTATAACTAAAATTGCCACTACTTTTCAATAATGAACCAGAAAGTCGTGGTAAAAAGCTAAGGAATATTTTATAACTGAAACCAAAGTAGGTAGATATAGATGTCATATAAACTTGTCCCAAATATTCTGGAAGTTCAACAACAAAGTATTCTTCACTGGTGCATGATAAGCCTCATGGTAAAATCTTGAAAAATATTCTAAAAAGAGAGGGATTTATATTGGAGAAGGAAAACACTAAGAATATTTGAAAGCAATTATTGTATCTGCAAATATAAAATCATGGGTCGTGAAGAATGGTGTAGGCTTTGGATGTAAAATCAAGGCAGGCATGTCTGCTGTGGCTAAGAACTACTCACCCTTCTAGATCACTGGAATCGCCTTTGTAAGATTTCTGAAGCATAGGCCACATGTCAGCCATTTCTACTACCTATAGAAATAATCCTTGATATTTTAAAGGACATGTCATTAAAAGTTTGCACCTACTTTTTATTTTTCTATTTCTCATTTTTATTATTTGATTTGGAACACTCAGACAGTAATCTAAATATAAAAACACTTATACTTATGTCTGTATTTCTATAGAGATTACTGTTAGCATAAATTGGCAGTTTTACAAAGATAAATATTTTGATATAAATATTTATTTTATTTTTAATCGTGTGTATTTCTTTGTTTGTGAATGAGAACGTGCAGTGGAGTGCAGTTGTCTGTGGAGGTCAGAGTCTTTGGATGTCTCCTGGAGTTGTTGTTACAGGGTATTGTACATTGACCAATTTGGGGTAGTTAGAATAAATGGTGATCTTTCTTGAAGTACAATTCTGGACCCTGGAAGAGCAGTACACACTACGAATCTCTAGGCCACTCATCTAGACCCACAGAGATAGTATTTGTTGAAAACTATTATTTTATTCTATTATCATTTAATTTTGACACAAACACTCTGCTACATATTAGGATACAAAAATAAGCACATTTAGTTCCCTCAAAACTTTCAGCCTGGTGGGAGACAGGTAAGGAATTTGGCATATTGAGTAGGTTTATCGTAGAGGCAATCTGCATTAAAGGGTCACTATTTTAACTAACTTGAGGATATGGAGAGAGAAGAATTATTTTGGAAGTTTTACTTTTAGCATAAAATAAATATAATGAAGCCCGGTCTGGATTTAGAAAAGTGGGAAAGCTTTCTTGTAACACAACGACGAGCAAGTGATAAGAGTAAATACAGGACTGCTAGATCCAATGGTAACACATTGCATGTGGGAAATCCCTTTGTTACATAAATAAATAGATCCTAAATTCAATCAGAAAGTTGCTGGTTACTGTCGTGAAGCTTGCACCACGATTGTACCAGTGGTCATGTCTTGACAGACCATTCTTATTGTGGTTCTCAAATCTCACCATGTGGTAAGATTGAGGATCACCTTTCTCCTCTTGAACTACGCTTAATGAGTTATTGTTATACAAATAAACTAAAGTGTTTCTCAGTTGTCATAAGACTACTTTCTAATTGGAGCAGATAAATTTCACACATTTCCCACCTGAAGTTTGGAAACAGGGTTTCTCATGAGACTGGTATTTACAAACTGTTATGGCCTGGAAGGTCAGAGAAACTCAGGATCTTTATATTTGTTGTGTTCTGCTTTTTTGTTTTCTATCTGGAATTTCAAGTGAGTGCATAACATCGCCCTTAAATTCTCTTCATTTTCTCTTTATTGTTTGTAATAAGCATATTGATGGTGTACTGGGCCCTATTGCTGGCACAGAAAATACCTCCTTCCAGGTAAAGTTTTAATAATACATTATAGATTTATTCCATACATAAAATATTCCAATAAATATTTAACCAAAGCCTACAAATATCTGCCAAAGGAAACAAAAGGGAGTCATTATT
Organism: Alexandromys fortis; assembly: GCF_014885135.2. Taxonomy (NCBI): domain Eukaryota; kingdom Metazoa; phylum Chordata; class Mammalia; order Rodentia; family Cricetidae; genus Alexandromys; species Alexandromys fortis. The sequence goes on from NW_026067949.1 coordinate 38,127,862, forward strand.
TCCAAATATTCCCAAGTGATGAAAATAGGGAGGTGATATGATTGCCATGGCACTCAGTGACTTACACTTCGAATCTCTCTTCACTGTGGACAGGAACCCAATGTATTAGAAAAGTACAGATTTATATTTTTTTTCTGAAAATAGTGTGGTCTTACATGCAACTCTTCAGTGAGGTTAAAATTCAGTGTTTTTCAGCTTATGTACAACCAGAGGAAAAAAAAAATACTACAACAACAGGACATAAAAACTAATCATGGGTGATTTAGAGAATAAACATCGCTGGTCTAGAAATTTACTTCCTTCTCTGTGAAATAAATAGGCATTCTCGACTAGCGACTCTGCCAAGGCTTTAACATTCAGCAGCATCCCACTAGTGCACACTAAAGAAAATGGAAAGCAAATGTCATGCCAATATTAGACGTCTGCAGTTCCGTCTACTTTTCCAGCTCTCATCACACTCAGACACCAGGGACTGAAACAACATCATTTTAAACTTAAAAGTAAATTTTGTCATGTGAAAATTGCAGATGAAATAAATCCTAGCTAACCATGCCCTTTTCTCTCAGGGAAAAAAAAAAAAAAGGAAAGTAAACTGGATTATAAGGATCAAATTGCACCACTGCTTTGAGACGTGTTCAAATATTCAGTTATGCACTGTGCATTTTCAAGTTACACATTCCTATTACTCTTCTGGTTTTGCCATGTACTAAGGCTAAATAAACAGATTCCCTGCAAAGTAAACTCTACTTAAGAGATATTAAAGCTGAGACACGTGCACTCGAAAGCCAACAAATGCAAAGGAAAATCTTTCTCTTGGTGTTTAGACTGCCCTACTGGGGAAAGAACACTCATTCCAAATACCAAGAAGGGGATCAAAATTATTGGTTAGCATACACAGAAAATGGTGTCTGTTTATTCATGCTTGAAAATCAAGTTCCATTATTTGAGTTTTAATGAAAACTTGTCTAGTATGAAAAGCACACACAAACAAAAAACAAATGGTAGCAGAACACAGATAAAAGTGAAGACTGTACATATTCATTTAAAAATAATTTTTGAGACCTTGTGTGCATGCATTCACGCACATGAGTGCAAGAATGAGTGTGCCAACAACCTCATATGGCGCTCAGAAGGCAATTTCATGTTTGTCTGTCCTCTTCTTCCACTTTTATCTTGTTTTTAGAAATCAAACTCACATTGCCAGTCTTGTATGGGAAAGGGCTTTTACCTGCTAAGCCGTCTTATTGGCCCTGTGTTTGAGCATTTAACACAAAGTACATCTGTGTTTGGCTGCTTTTTTGAGTGTTTTATAATTCAAAAGAATGGCATACTGAGAAAAGTGTTGTTTTATGTTATCATTCCTTAAGTTTCACAAATATATGACTATTTATAATTTTCACAGCATTTTAATGAGATTTAATTCTGTTATTATGCTACTTTCCCATTTAAAATGAGATATATTAATATAAAAATATTACTTTTGAATATTTATTAAGAAAAAATCTACCATATTCAGCTAGTTGCAAATATATCAATGTAATCACCTTTAATGTATTCCCATATCCACAAAATGAATATTGTAGGAATTACCACCTCAACTCCGGTTTTCTCAACCCTAGACCAAAAAAAAATTGTCTTTATAAAGTCGTCTTTATAATTTACCATTTCTGTAAATTTAAAGTAGTAGAAACCTATAGTATAAAGTCTCTTTTCACTTCTATATTTTCCTTAACATGTGTTCATTCAATGTTCATAAACATTCTAGTGGTACCAATATTTGATTTTTTGATAAATAATTTTCCAGTGTTTGTAAACAATATTTTGCTTGCCTATTCTTCAGCGTTGAGGATATAGGATTATTTTCCTACTTTGGAGTATTGAAAATAATTTTTTTTGGGTTTTCGAGACAGGGTTTCTCTGTTGCTTTGGAGCCTGTCCTGGAACTAGCTCTTGTTTAGACCAGGCTGGCCTCGAACCCATAGAGATCTGCCTGCCTCTGCCTCCCGAGTGCTGGGATTAAAAGTGTGCGCCACCACCGCCAGGCTGAAAAAATGTTAATGTGACTATTATTTATGAGTCCATGTTTGATCATGATTGTGTTTCTCTTGAATACATCCTCTACAATACAATTGTGTTATAGAATGAGAGCTCTGTGGTTCACATTTGAGAAGGTAAGTAATGTTTTACAACATGGTTGTTTACTTTCATAGTCTTGCCAAAGGTACAAAGATCTTCCTATCTTTCCCAATATTAAATAACACCTGTGGTTATCTGGCATCTTGAAAATGTCCATTCTAATATCTGTGAAACATATACCATTATAGCTTTTATAAGCAAAATTAGATAAGTTTATTGATCTTTTTCTGGAGAATACTGACTTAAATTGTGTCCTTGGTTTTTTTCCTGTATTTTTACCTTTTTACACTTAAAATTAGAATAGATGACATTAACTTTCTCCTTCCTGTACTACTTTCCAGCCCCTCTCTGTTTTTCTCCTCCTACTCCTTCTGTCCAAAGCAAAACAAAACAAAAACCAATCAACTTGATTAACACATACATTTGATTAGATACCTCCTGAAATAATAATCGGTTAAAGTGCCATGGCATATAAAATCAAATGTACTTTATTATAATTCTAGATTATTACAAACTCAGTCATATTTGCAATTAGGGCAGACTAATACAGGTGTTGTAGCTATTGAATGAATGAAGGTGTATGGTAACCCTCTGGCTGAGAGTTTTTAATCACACGAAAACAAAGTGGAAGATGAAGTCTGAAGACAGAGGTTTAAGAACCACGTGTTTTTATTGCTCTTAAGTAATAAAATTTCTTTTGTGTGTATTCTTGGGATCATTTCTTTATACCCTAAGTATTACTACTGTTGCTTATGCTGATCGGCTATTCTTCAAAACACTACTGTTGAGAAAATGGAAACCAGACACTTTCCTTTTCGGGAGTTCCAGTCAATACAAAAGACAGCATTTCGAGTGATTGGAGACTTCCTTTGGCTTTTATAAAGTCCAACATCTTATTAAATTCACACTGCTGATCAAAGGTAAGTATTATTTCCAAGGTAATAACGAAAGCAAAATAAGAACTATTCATTGATGCATCAACGTGATTCCTGCCATAGTAGTTATAATGTTCACAACCATGCACAGGACAGTGTTTCGTAATCAGTCTTGTCATCAGATCTTTGGGGTGAGTCACAATTTATATAGAAAAAAATTACTGGATGTGCTACTTGAAACCCCATCAAAGTCCTTCCACCCTCTGTTCTCCATAGCTTCACAGAAACCGACTTTCAACACTTTCTACATTATTTTGTTAAATAGGCTCTAGATAAATCAATATAGCAGTACTGGGAGCTGGGAAATGAAAGGAGAAAAATGTTTCTTGTCTTCTTTATCTTTCCTTCTATTTCCACCATTTACTACATCTGATTTCCTGTTCCAGTTGTCACTGACTACAAAAATTCTAATGCCACTATCTGGATGTTCTTGACTATTCACTCTTAGAACACCGATGTCTTAATTTGACCTCTGGTCTTAGATTTCCTGTGGTTTTTCTATGAGATTCATTACCAGAAAATATACTGTCTCTAATTTTACATTGCTTTCATGAGCTTTTTAGCAAGTCAATGAGCTAAAAACAACACACTTTTAAGTCTATAAGTAATTTGTACTATATGTAAAGTTCTTACTGATTCAATCACTGAGATTTAGAAAAATAAAATACAAATGAATAGTACCCAAATATAATCTGAAGACTTTCCACTACTATGCCAGTGGACCCTAACTAACCACTTGGTCCACTTTTGGTTACTGTCATGGAAGAGCTTGCCATGATCTATGGTGAACAATAAAGAGTGATGGAGGTGTTGGATGGGAACACATGTACAATACACTGTGGTTTTGCCTATATAAGATGTGAACCAAAAAAAATTATAACGTAAATGTAAGAAAAAAGAATTATTTAATAACAATTCTTACAATTCTGTATATTATAAATATATCACAATAACACACTATTCAGTAGATATCATAAAGATATTTTCAAATATTGTTTTAAGTTTGATTACCACCAACTATTGGGATTACAATATGTTAATTGATAGATTATTTTTTATTTTATTTTTTTATTTATTAAAAATTTCCACCTCCTCCCATTTCCCTTCTAACCCCCATTCTCCCTCCCCCTCCCTCTCCAGTACTAAGAGCAGTCAGGATTCCCTGCCCTATGGGAAGTCCAAGGTCCTCCCCGCTCCATCCAAGTCTAGGAAGGTGAGCATCCAAACAGACTAGGCTCCCACAAGGCCAGTCCATGCAGTAGAATCAAAACTCAGTACCATTGTCCTTGGCTTCTCAATCAGCCCTCATTGTCAGCCATATTCAGAGAGTCTGGTTTGATCACATGCTCTATCAGTCCCAGTCCAGCTGGCCTTGGTGAGCTCCTATTAGATCAGTCCCACTGTCTCCACAGGTGGACACACCCCTCATCATCCTGACTTCCTTGCACATGTTCTACCTCCTTCTGCTCCTTATTTGGACATTGGGAGCTCAGTCCAGTGCTCCAATGTGGTTCTTTGTCTCTATCTCCATCCATTGCCGGATGAAGGTTCTATGGTGATATGCAAGATGTTCATCAGTGTGGCTACACGATAAGGCCAGTCCAAGTACCCTCTTCTCTTCTGCCCAAGGAACAAGATGGGGACATCTCCTTGGACACCTGGGAACCGTCTAGAGTCAAGTCTCTTGCCAACCCTAAAATGGCTTCCTTAATTAAGAAATCTACTTCCCTGCTCCCATATCTACCCTTCCACACTGTCATTAAGACAAAAAGGCAACCTACTGGTTGGGAGAAGATCTTCACCAACCCCGCATCAGACAAAGGTCTGATCTCCAAAATATATAAAGAACTCAAGAAACTGGACATTAAAACTCTAATTAACCCAATTAAAATTGGGGTACTAAGCTAAAAGAAGATTCTCAACAGAAGAATCTCAAATGGCCAAAAGATACTTAAGGTCATGCTCAACCTCCTTAGCGATCAGGGAAATGCAAATCAAAACTACTTTGAGATACCATCTTACACCTGTCAGAATAGCTAAAATAAAAAACACCAATGATAGCCTATGCTGGAGAGGATGTGGAGTAAAGGGAACACTCATCCATTGTTGGTGGGAATGCAAACTTGTACAACCACTTTGAAAATCAGTGTGGCGGTTTCTCAGGAAACTGGGAGTCAACCTACCTCAGGACCAAGCAATTCCACTCTTGGGATATACCCAAGAGATGCCCAATCATACTACAAAAGCATTTGTTCAGCCATGTTCATAGCAGCACTATTTGTATTAGCCAGAACCTGGAAACAACCTAGGTGCCCCTCAATAGAAGAATAGATAAAGGTGTGACACATATACACTTTAGAGTTTTACTCAGGGGGGGGGGAACACTGACATCTTGAATTTTGCATGCAAATGGATGGAAATAGAAAACACTTTACTGAGTGAGGTAACCCAGACCCCAAAAGATGAATATGGTATGTACTCACTCATAGGTGAATTCTAGCCATAAATAAAGGACATTGAGCCTACAATTCATGATCTTAGAGAAGCTAAATAAGAAGGTGAACCCAAAGAAAAACAAATAGTTATTCTCCTGGATATTGTGGAAGTAGACAAGATGCCAGGCAAAAGTTGGGAGCACGGGGGTGGGGTTGGGGTGGTGGTAAGGGGAGATGGGGAGGGAGAAGGAAGAAAGGGAGGATTGGGGAGAGCTTAGGGGAATGGAATGGTTGGAATGGAGGAAGGGTGAATTGATAGATTATAAAATTTTTGTTTACAAATGGTGTATGTTGTGAGATTATATATATATATATATATATATATATATATATATATATATATACAGTCATTTACTTAATAAAGATAAGTGGATACTTTTAATAATTCAGTGCTCTATTATAGAAAAAAATAAAAAATTTATTCCCTGGCAATGCTGAAGCATCCATGGGTAGCCCATATATGACTGTTCTGTTGAACTTGTCCATATTGGGTTTCATGGTCTAAGTTGATGAGGATGGCTAACGAGGTCTCTTTCTCAAGAGGGCACCAAATCTCATTACAGATGGTTGTGAGTCAACATTTGGTTACTGGGAATTGAATTTAGGACCTTTGGAAGGGGAGGCAGTGCTCTTAACCACTGAGCCATCTCTGGCCCCTATGTAAAATAATACAGGAGAAAATATGCAAAATCTCTAAATTCCAAAAACCCTTTCATTTTCAGTGGTGTCTGTATTTGATTTTTATAGTCTCAAAGAAAAATACTGTTATTTTACCCATCAATTGTCTCTTCTTTGCTTTCTCTATAAACATGACATTTATACTATTTTTACTTTACTCAACTTTTTTTAATTTTATCATATCAAAACCATACATCTAGATTTTACTTATACCTAAACTAGTTATCAGAAATTAGATATTAATTTAAAAGACAATGTTTTTCCATGGGAAACAAAAATGAAAACGTATGTTGACTTGAAGCTGGAAGATTGCTATTGAAGCCAAATATATACCACCCTTGAATGCATAAGGACACACATACACAAGGGATAAGCATATGATGGCAAAGCCTTAGAAGTTTCAACCAAATGTTGATGCTAAGTATCCTCCAAAATGAGTTAACTAAGTGGTGACTTCTTATTATAGATTCTCTCATTTAAATAGGCACAATAAAGCCATCTGGGCATATCCACAGATGCACAGCATGCTGCAAGCATCGCAGTTACTGAAGGTTATATGCTAAGTTTGGGCTTCTAGGCCATCCCTTTGAATCAATTTTAATGGCAATTTATAAAGGAAGGAGTTAGCAATTTGACACACACACACACACACACACACAGCACTGGCTGGTATTTGACATATTTGAAACTGACTGCAGTTTTAAAACGTTTCTATGTCTTTTCTAACCCTAATTTGAGGATATCGTAGAAAACCAATTTCTGAGAAATTGTTTCATAAGAAATAGCTATTATATTCCTTATATATGATGTTCAAAGATGGGCCTTAACTAATTTTGTTACTCGATTTATAATTGCACCTAATGTTCTTGGTTTTAATTTATATCTGCAATTAAGTCCACCAAACTAAATCTGGTCGTGCCTGTGAAGGCATTGGTGGACTTAATTGAAGTGAAATGACTCACCTGCCATGTTGGCAACACCATCTCATCGTTAGGTTTCTGGACTGAATCAAAGGATAAACATTGCTGGGCACTAGTATTCCTTTCATTTTGCTTCTCACCCGAGCATACACTGCGCCAGTCACCGCAGGCTCACCTGCCAAGACTCCCAAGCATAGACTTACGTTTATCTTTGAACTGATCCAAAATAAACCTTCTGTCATTAAAAACTGATAATTTAGCAGATATCATTGTATCAGGTATAAAACAGTACCACTAAATATAAGGTCACACATGGATGAAAATAAAAGCAAAGAGAAGATTCCACATAGCAATAACCAAAACCAAGATAGTTTGGCAATCTTAATATTATGAATTTTAGACTCCAGCTTTTAAAGATAGAGATTCTACACTTGTAAAAAAATTAATTAAAAGTTAAGAGTACATATGTTAAAAATTTTTAAATAGAAACAAAGACATAATAATCTAAACTTGTCTGTATTAATAAAACTTTTCAACTAAACACAAATGAGCACGAATGGTTAATCCTCATTCACCTAAGGATTAAAATGAAGACTTCATATATAATTGGTGAAAAAAACTGAAAATAGAGCCCACGATGGCTCTATTCTCAATCTTTCAGTTTTCAACAGAATCATATTTATGATCCATTATTCTTACTTTATATCCCAGGGTCATCATAAGATTTTAGATAAGCACCACAATACATATAATGGATACACAGCACATACATAAACATAATAAATATTTATATACAGAGTGGAATAAAGAAGTTTCTCATATACAACACAAATGTTTACAATGCAATGTTAGTTTGCTGTTCTATGACAAGATTAATTTTATTTGATTTTGTAATATTCCACTCAGTTTTATTGTATTTTACCTATCCCTACTGTAATTAACTTTTAAAAATCATTTCATCACCTAATAATGAATAACAGCTCCCAATTTCCCCAAAATATATATTTAAGGTCTTATAAGTATATTCAGTTAGAATAAGCCACCAAAATAAAATAAATGTTTACGACTACAAAAGAAAAGTAGGCTACTTAGAAGCTGTAATGTTATACAATGCTTAATCTATTAATATTGACTTATTTATTAATTAGGCATGATTAAGTTTTACTACTGTGTATCCCTGAACTTGTTTCCTGATCAATTAAGTGAGTTTTATATTTAGACAGGGTTTCTTCTATGAGTCTTGAAAAGTCAATATTTGAAATAAGATATATGAAATGAACAATAATTAAAATTAATGATGAAGATAATTGGAACATAATGAGTACAAGAGGGGAAAAAGTAAATAAGAATGCCAGGCCAAAAACAGACAATAAGGAAACCATATGCAGAGGTTTGATAAATCAGTAAGGGTGATGAAAATGATAAGATGCACAGTATTACCCTATGAAATAAACAAGTCAAAATCTACTGCCTCTCAGCAGTAGGATCTACAGAAATAGATCATATAACTTTGTGTAATTTTGGTCCATCAGGATTTTCTATATTATGCCCTTATCATAACATAAAAGCTGGTGCATTTATTATCCTTACCTTACCAAGGGACAAATTAATGTGTGCTTTTCAGGACTGCATGCCCAGTAAATTTTGGAGAGACCATGAGAATTAAAAACTGCCTCACTCTAGAGCACACATTGACACTTCACGCTCTACAGTGAACACATTATTGTTAACTAGACCATTTTTTATTCTTGTCAGCAAGCAATGTTTTGGAGTATAATAGTCAGTGTAGAACAAAACCATAGTCCAAAACCACTATCTTCTAAGTTCAAAGTTTATGTTCTTAAGAAATGTTTTACAGAAACTTACTATAAGCATTGACTACTTATAATATGTTGAATTCACTGTATAATATGTAATTTAATCCTGACAATGACTTTATTAAAACTCCTAATAGGCTGTGGTGAATATGATCAAAGTGTGTCCATATAAGGATGGTTTTGTACCATATACAAAGTCACAAGGATAGTAAATGAAAGAATATAAATTCAAACTTAGGCCATCTTACTCTAGTGAATTTATATTAATTAATACATAAGGCTAACATAAGAAAATATCTCGGGGTAACATAATTTTAATGTGCAATTTTAAGTCCCAGAAATCAAATTATTTGAAACAATTTTTCAATGGAGAGAATTAGGATCAAGATAAGAGAAAAGCTAATATATATTAGCTGAAAGACTTTTTATCTATTGTTTTTTTTCAGTTAAAGAAAAATTATATGATAATATTCATCTCTATAAAGGCTGTATGTAGGTCTGTGCTTCTGAAAACAGTATATGCATAGTGTATGTCCATGCTTAGTGAACAAAATAGAGCTTTACATACTCAGAGAGGGGTAATGAATGGTGATTGATGATAGTGAAAACATTTACAATTTTCCAATTCATGTGAAATATAAAGATAAATTATATGTCCACTTTACATTGAACAAATAATCCAGATGTTGAATTTTTGTAGGGAACACAGAAGAAAACAAATTCTAAATAAAATATGTGAGTTAAAGAAGACTTTATTATAAAAGCAGCCAAATAGAAAATATGGAGAAAAAGAAAAACAATCTATAAATACACAACCAAGAAAATTTTTCTAGCATGTCTTCACACTCACAAGATCAATGCTAAATACAGTGAATACTATTTTATTAAACAAACAAAGATGGTATTTATAAACAGAAAAGGTGACATTAACTCTTGCCTGGGTAACAATTAGAAAACTGGAGTTATATAATATATATCAGCAATGTGTATAAAAGTTTTTAAGAGTTTGAGCTCTGGAATCTAACACATCTGGGGTTGAAGGCAAAATTTCACAATTTAATGATAGCTGATAGCTCTAATCTTGACGGCATGGAAAAGTTCCTTCAGCAGCTTGTCTGCCTTCCCTGTGTGGCCAGTAACCAGTGGGCTGAAGCAGTGCCCATTTGCAATGCTTTCTAACAGCCTTTAGCACCACCAAAGTTCTTTAATTATTTTTATTTTTATTGCTTGAGAATTTTTAGCACATAGAGCTTTGATCAAATCTATTCCCCATTCTCTTTGTTCCAATTCCTCCCATATCCTCCACCATTTTTTTCTCCAGAATTCATGTGGGTTTTCCAAAATCCAATTGAGTTTGCTGAGTGTTACCTATATGTAAATAGGTATAGACAATCTAATGAGCATTTATAGTTGCTCCAAGGCCATTTTGTTGGATTCCTCTCTTTACACTGTGAATACTATTGGTACTGACAGTTCATGTGGATTATGCCTCTCTCATGCCTCATAAATTGTTGTTTACATTTACAGATACCCACCACACTGACTCTTAAAATTTGCCCCTCCTTTTCCCATAGTGATACCTGATCCTAAGGAGGGATTGTGACACAAACATCCTATTTAGAGCTAAAAATTCTATAGAATTTTATTATCCATACATTGACCAGATGTGGGTCTCTATATCAATTGTTGCCTATTAATAAAAAGGAAACTCTTCTAATGAGGGTTAAGAGATGTACTGGTCAGCATATAAAGAAAATAATTTATTGGCCAGTTTATTACTATGTCTGTTTAGCAAAAAAAATCATATTAAATTCTCACCTTGGGCCTCTGATCTAATGAGTCACTCAGTAAATGGTACAAGTATAAGTTACATCTTGTGACAGTGTCTAAGCATACAGCTTTACACTCTTGGAGATATATCCAAAAAGTTTACATGTAATTTGGTAGATCTAGAAAAAAAAGTCATTCTGACTGAGGTAACCCAGACTACAAAAGACAAAAGACTGTGGAAACTACTGAAATTATATCCATATAGGAAAGAAAGCTAAATAAAATCACCAAATGGCAAGAGGTCAAAGCCATCACTAGACATCTCTTGCTACTAAATGGAACCTGCTGTGCTGGGAATGAATTGTACCTAATCAAGTTGTTGGCCAAACAACTTGACAGAAACCCCCAAGCACTTGGACTTATGCCAAGGCTGTTTATTAGTTGCTTTTCACAAACAGATGCTAAGATCCTACTGCTTAAGCCAACAAAAACAACTCAGCGAATATAGAGATGAGCTATACCTACTGACCTGCTTTTGTGGGAGATGGGGGCCTCTGTGTGCTGCCAGAGGAGAAAGATAAATACAAATCCAGCTATAAAGTCCTTCAGTCTCCAGGGGTGATTTGCATGCAAGATTTTCTGTTGCAACAGTAGCACAAAGTTTGTGAGAGTAACTAACCAATATCTGATAGGGTTTAAGGCCCACTCCATGAGATGGGTACCATGTCCAACATTGCTCAGGAGAATATGAACATGAGACTAGATAGGACATGAACCTAGGGTAAAACCAAGCACTACCATTGTGCCAAATAAATGTAGGCATAAAATGACTCCTGACTACATACTGGTATACTTATAGATCAAGGTCTGGCTCAGTCACCATCAGAGAAGCTTCTTCCTTTAGTAGATGGGAACAAATAGGGATATTCACCTTTGTACAGGAGTTCCAAGAGTGACCCCAAATAGACTGTCCCTCTCAAAGTCCTCACCTCAGAGCTGAGGGATTTTTTTTTTTTTGAGTTTGAGGTAGATTGTTAGCGTCAGAGTAGATGTTATACACCAAGAGCACAAGGCCTTTTAGACAAAAGAGTGACAAATACATGAATTCGCAGAGGCTGTGTCAGCATGCAGTCTGTCCAAGTATAAGCTACATAGGGTTCCACAGCTTAATTTTTTCACTAATTTCTATAAAGCAACCAATCCAGAGACAATATCAGGTAATGACTGCCAAGGTCTATGTACTCAAGTGAACAACAATTCCAAAATAAATACTTTGCATTTGGGTTTTATTTGATAGTCATTGGTATATGGGAAGTAACCTACATTTAATGTGTTTTATATTTATAAACATATTTATAAATATATTTATATATGGGAAAAGGAGAATAATGTAGTAAGAAGATTTAAAAGGTGGTCAATGCCTTTAATCCTAGAATTTGGAAGACAGAGGCAGGATGATTTCTGAGTTAATGGCAAGCCAAATCTACAGAGTGGGTTCCAGGAAAACAAGGACTACATAAGGAAACCTTGTCTCAAAACAAAACAAATATAAATAAATAAATAAATAAATAAATAAATAAATAAATAGTTAAAGGCATTCTAGGATGCGAGGGCAAGGTACAGTAGTGTGTTTAAGAAGGAAAAACTATATTTAAAAGCCTTTGTAAATCAAATATTTTATACATGCTTATATACATATATATGAAATATATACAGAAACATTTATTTAAAAAATTAGAAGGAAATTTCAATATAAAATAATGTTCAGCTATATCTAAATTTTATAGAACTGAAATTATATTCAAACTTGTATTAAATTGTTTTATTAAATACTTCAAAGATAAATGAAAGGTATATATTAAATAAATGCTCCTAATATTGGATTCATGCTGGTAAGCCACAGTTAAGTGGTAATACACATTAATGGATGCCGCGGACCGTCCCTCTCGGAGACCACCACCCACGGGAGACCAGGGTGAAGGATAGGATAGTCAGGATACGATGCAAGGGAAATGACAGACAGACACACTGTGTAGTGAAAATCTGCTGCAACTTTACTTCTGCAAAGCTTCAGTTTTTATACAAAACAGATCAAAGAACTTGGCAGGTACATTACATCACCCCACTCAGGGTTCCAGACATAAATCAAGATTAAGCATAACCAAAATAGAGCTTCTTCTACGTGCTCCTTTTTCCGTGCTCAAGATATTGGCAAGGACTTTTAGTTTTTGTTTTGTCTTTTAGAACTCTGTCTCACACCATTATTTACTTTCTACTGTGGGAGACTAGTTCTCAAGGTCCTGTGTTTAGCTTTCCATCTATATAGTTTTTATTCTTTACTCCATATCCCCTAATAGTTTTCTCACTTTCTCATGATAGTTCCTATACCAATATATAAAAACTAGTCTCATGTTATCAATAATTTCCTTTCTTTCCTTCTTACTATAAAGACGCCAGGGCTTCTGAGATCTAGCTAATCTTTTCATAAAGGGGAATTTTCTCTAACTCTCCTTTTCTCTCTAAATCTGATTCACTATGACGATTCCCTCATAACATATCAACTTTAGCCATTTCTGTTTCATAAATAATAAAGTTTCCCAGGCTCATGTGGCATGGGGCATACTTCAGTTCCTCAAGGACTGCTTTATTGAACAGTGGAGCCAAGCCAAGGACGTACTTTGATCTCTTGGTAAGCGGTCAGCTGCAAACAAGAAAATTAAGAAATACAGAGAAAGATCATACAGGGTGTCAGGAGGGCTCGCTCTCAAGGCTATCTCCAGATACGAGATTTGCCTAGGGCATCAGGTCCTCTCTGGACTGCTGATTGCCAGGGGGACCACCTGGGGCTTCGCTCCAAGAAGCTCTAACCCCAATCCTTCAGCAGGCAAAAGCCAGCGCAGAGGCATTTTGTCACTACACGGCAGTCACTGCTGTGGACGTGGCAAATGGAAATGGGTTAAACTAATATGTGAGAGTTAGCCAATAAGGGGCTGGAGATAATGGGCCAGGCAGTATTTAAATGAATATAGTTTCTGTGTGGTTATTTTGGGGCTAAGCTAGCCGGGCAGACAGGACTAAAAGTAGGCCTGCTCCTCTCATACTACATTGGATATTTCTATTTAAAGCAGTTTGATGTTTATATGATCAGTGAAGGATTGGGAGGTGTTGGAACTGAAAAAAAAATGTTATGCTATTATGAGGAGAATGTAATATTAAACATAAACCTGGGGTTAGCATTCATATTTGGTCAGATCTTGAACACAATATCATGCAATGTTTGGCATTTGGTTTAGAACAAACAAAATGGTTGCCTTAAGTCATTCAGATATAATATGGATTATTTGTTGCAAGAATACTTCACAAAGGGGAAAGCAGGTTTGATTTGTGATCATATGTAATTTAAGAGATAGAAGCTCAAGAATAATATCTATTTATGAACAGCAACAGAAATTTGATGCAGTGCTTCTTGTCTAAAGAATGTCACCTGAAATGAATATAAATGTTTTGAAATTCTATTGGATACTTTTAGCCATTTGGAAGACTGAATTTTATCATTTTAAGCTATTATCTGAGTAAAAAGATGTTTTCAGGCATGAGAATGATGTACAGGAAGTTTATGTGACATTAATAAATAAAATAGCTAACTGTTAGCTGCCATTTGTGGAAATAATTGATGGCCTTAAGTCTTCAGACAAATTATATCTGATTTAAACACTCAAGTATGTTTTTCACAATTATGTATGAAACAAAAGGAGAACATTAGATATTCAAAATTAAAAATAAGACTTAATTAGAATTACTAATGTCTAATATTATTATTTTAAACTTTAAAAGCAAAACCTTGTCTGAAGGAATATTTCCTTTCCAACTATCGTCAATTATGTAATGTTCAATTTTACTATTAGTCAGTTGTAAAGAATAAGAACTTTGATCAAAAATATATTTGATCCATTTTGGGGAAAGGCACAAAAGCTAATTAAATTAACAGGAAATATTAGCAAGAAGGAATAAAATTGTGAATCTCAGTTTTCCTGTTTATGATGATGTCAAATTAAAAAAATTATTTTCTAGCACCATAAATCTTTTAAGTATTATGTTGACATGATATAATTCCTATAAGTCAGTTATTCTGTAGGATTGAGAAGAATAAGGAATGAAACAGAAGTCCAACTTTTAATTTAAAATAGTCCAGTATATGTATAATTTAAAATAACAAATAAAGACCTGTCTCACAGAAGAGCAATATAAAGCTCCAAGGTTTAAGGAGTATGTGTAGGTATTTCAATTGCTGGATCACTTAATGGAGTTCAAAGGCAGGGAGAAGAAACTGAAGAAATGACGGGTGACAGGAGCATTTTTGTCTCTGCTGTGTATGCTTTTCTCGACATTCTGCTCAAAATGATAATTTCTGGGTTTCTCATGGGTAGCAATAGGTACAGCAAAATCCATTCTGAGTGCTCACACATTTCAGTTCGGAGACAGCCTCTCTGCCTCGGACATCGACATATCACCCTGCTAACAGGAATTGCTTCATTTTGAGTCAGTCCTGAAAGGCAGGGAAATTTTAGAGTACATGAGAAGAGAAAGAAGCCCTTCATCCTGAAATCTAGTTGAAGCCTTTTGAAAACATAGCAAGAATTCCAGCAAAATTTCCAACTTCTTTTCACCTCCCTCCTTTCCCAGCTGTAAATGTGCACTTTTCTAGAAATGTCATCAGAACTAGATCTACAGAAAAAAGGCCAGTACTAAAATTCTTGTGCTATCTTAGTGGCTCTTGATTTCACTTTATCAGATCATAGTTATAATACCAACCAAGGAATACCCACAGCCACCTCACTTTTGCCTTTTACTAAGAGGGGGAAAAAAAAGAAAGGGGGCAGGTAATTAGAAACATTATTAAATATAACCTTAAAATCAGCAAAATGCTTTATGGGATTACTGATCCTTTAGGAGGCTAAGTCCATATTTAGGTGCATTTTACTTTCTGTGACTCTGGACCTGAAGAATATGCATATTCTTAGTTATGTCTTACTTTATTTTGAGTACCGCTGTTTCTTTCGATCCTTGTACTTTGCCTATATTAAATATATATACAATAAAAATTTTCAATATTACTCTATTATATTGACTAGTCCTGAAAT
>NW_026067949.1:38144967-38151072 GCF_014885135.2 Alexandromys fortis
GAGAGAGAGAGAGAGAGAGAGAGAGAGAGAGAGAGAGAGAGAGAGAGAGAGAGAGAGAGAGAGAGAGAGAATAGACAGAAGGAGAGAGTAGAGAGAGAGAGTGACAGACTGAGAGTTTCCTCAACTCACAGTAGAAACTTGGGAACACTGATAACCTGTTCAATTTGTTTCTTTGCTTGCTTGCTTATTTTACTTCAGTAAGGAATGTGATAGAAACCTGGGCCATTTTAGCTCTCTGTAATAAAAAGGCATTTGAGTCATAAAGAATGCCAGTAGGGATTTCCCCATTTGAGAGACAGATGAATTCACGGCCCTTCCCTGCTTTAGATTCCAGCACTAATGGTAAGGAAAAGCCTCAGGATAGTTGAGCCTAAGGACAGTGGAATAGCACAAGGATGCACAGGTCCCTCAGTTGCTGCCCTGCCGCCATTTTGGCTGCACCCTTCCATCTACACATGGCCTGGGGCTGAGAAGTAGCTCTCTAAATTGTACAAGAACATTCCAAATTATTTTTCATTACTGTGAGAGTGAACATTACTTAAGTAGACTACTTAAATTATCACACAAAGCCAATTCGACCACTTTACTATAAATAAAATTTTTGTTTCACAGTAATCCATGAGTTTCTTTTTAAAAAGAAAAATAAAATAAAATAATTCATATTAAATGAATTAAACAGGATTAAAAGGCAATGAAATTCTTTTACAGTTGTTGTCACATAGATAAATTTTGTCCACTAGATATTTAGGAGTAAGGTCATTTTTTCTTTCCTTCTTTCTTTTTTTTTTTTTATTTCCTAACATTCAGTAAAGACTAGACCATCTGGCACATACATCTTGGCAAATAGGCCTCCAAATTTTGGTAATGGAGGAAACTGTAAGATGTAATTTTGTTGATCAAAGAGCTGAAGTTCTGTTTTGAAAATCTTTGTGTTGTGAAAATGCTCTTTTCACTTAGAGTGAATGCTCGCCTCGAGTCTATTTGGTGGAACTGAATATAGTACATTTAGCACTCTTTCCCCTGTCCTCAGAGTGCCTGTCTCAAGCAGCATAGTATGCTCTTAGAGCAGATAAATTCATAAGTTATGACTGGCAGTTATATGCGAAAATTTGTTTAGCTCTGCAATATGAACGTTGAGTCTTTTTAAGTGAAATTTTCTTTGCAACTCTTTAGAGTCAGATTAAAATAAAACTTCTGATTTACCACTTTCACTTACAGGCCAATTTTATTGCTAAAACGCTCTTATTATTCAAATGCCCTTAAAAAAACCTTAGGATTTATATTGTTGTGTCCAGTGTGTAAATAAGAACGCTGATGTTGAAGGCTCCTAGCTTCACATGTCCAAAGGAGTCATCGAGATGACAGATTTTGAGTTTAGAAATTCTTGGTCTCTTTTACTTGAATTATAACACGTTTGCTACATTGGATGCATTTGGTCTTGTTTTACCCTCATTTTTAGATTCCAGTTTTTAATCAACCAGCATTCCCTGGACTCTAATGTTCAACCCTCTTTTTCTGATCCCATGCTTCCTTCAAATTAAACAGATTGGAGCTTTTAAAATAAAGTTAAAGCCAAAACAAACCTGCTATAGCTATGTGGCAGATGTTCTCATTCTAGGCTGAATTAGTTATCCAATCTGCCTCTGCTTTGTATGCTTTTATTGTTCTTGATTTTGGAGATGACTTCAAATTAATGAATTGGCTCTCAAATCCCCTCTTGAAAACCTGCTTATAGTGGTGGACAGTCTACCCAGGTGAGGAGGCAGAGTTAATTAGCGGCACAGAAGAGAAGCACCTCGAAAGACCCTGTATCCAATGCAAATTTTCAAGTGCTTAATGTTACTCAGACTCATGTGGTTACTGCTGCGGTACATGGGATGAAGCCATAGTGCTGCCAGGTTTTGAACTTGGACAGATTTCTTGGGAACTTGGGAGCAAACTGAAGGAAAGGTGTGCCAGAAAAACCTTCTCCTGTTGAAAGATTGCACCCCAGCTTTAAAATACCCCTTTATCACCATGTTATGTTGTTGTTTGCCTCTGACTTTTGATGAAATGCAAGACAGACACAAGTATGCCTGTCAGACAGATGGAAATCGAAATGACATTATTCATATTTATGAGCCTGTTGGAAAATGCTAGTTTAGATTTGTGACAGAATGGATTGCTGATTGGAAACTAGATGAGATTTAGATCATTATCAACTTGCCTGGGCAGCCTCAGTCACCTCACTCAGTAAGGTAAGAAAATGTGAAAAAAAGAATTCCTTTAATAAACTAAAGTCTCCCTAAAAAGAATAAAAGTAGGGTATGACCGTGTATATTTTTCTTGTTTTGCCTCCAGGACTCCAAGATGAAAGCAAACAGAACTCCCTGAACAGAAACAGACATGCCTCGTGACGGCCACCAGCTCCCAAAGCAGTGAGGGTCAGGGAGAACAACTGAAATCTCAAAATCTATGACAAAAAAATTAACCATTGCTCCTCCCATTTTGATTTTTCAGGTACTTAGTCATGCTGATACAAATTTGTCATATTTTATGAAATAAAACCAACATCATGATGTCTGGTCTACAATTTTCAAAATGGGACAGTTATTTAATAAAAAAGGCAAGATCTGTAAGCCTTTGAGTCTTTCTGTCCTCGATCTATACATATAAAAACACCTTTGAATCTACATGAATTCAACACGATGCTATATTATAATGTAATGATATAAGACATAGACAAAATTCTCATTCTGAAATCTCAAGACTGAAAATTGGTGACAAGGAATCTTCTCAAGGGCCGGTACATTTTAATCAGTGTACTGATAGGTACTTTAAACAGCTCATACTAGTATTATATTGTAACATGTCATTATCCTGTTATTGCTTTAATAGCTCATCACACATGCCGGGTCTCATGGTCAGTCATTTTTGTTCTCCTATAGTTCTCAAAGAAACACATAGGAAACAGATTTTACTACATAAAGTCAGAATGACGGAGCACCTCCATTTGAGAGCTGGAATGCAGAGTCTGTTGTAGGCTCTTTTCCAGCTCCTTGGCAACACCTGAATTCACTGGCTCATTTACTCTACTTCCTTCTTCAAAACTCAGAAAGTAGCATCTTGCAGTATCTTCCATTCTCTTCTATTTTCGATAATTTTAGAGGATTAGAACCTTGTACAGGTTTCTTTTACAAGGAATTTTTGCTAAAGATTTGTAAATTCCTGGGTCCATGTTAATTGTTCAGGAAAATCTCCCATTCTGATGCTCTTAATGAAATGGCAGTCACTGTCATGTTTTCCATGAGTAAAGCATTCGTTTGCCAAGTTCCAGTGATTGAGACTCCACAATCCTGGACATGAAGATAGATACAGGAAGGGATGTTCTGTCTTCTCCAATTCTGGTATGTCTTTGCTTATGGGAGTACCCAGATGTTAGAGAAGGAATTAGGGGAACTGGGTGAACATGATCAAAATTCATTTGTTATGTTCTCATTCAATAAGTAAATAAAATTTATTTTAAAAATATGCAAGCATGAAGATTCTTTAAGAACAAAGGAAAATTAAACTAAAATAAAAATCTTAATATATTTCGTATTTATTTTTATTAGTTCTTCAAGAATTTCCTACAATGTGTTTTGATTTTATTTCCCTCTCTTCCAGATCCTCCCAGAACCAACAACCAACATGCAGACAACACAAATTACTATTGATAATGAAAAAGAAGAGTTTAAAATGTGTTTGCTAATAGTAATATAAATGGGAGGCAGAAGGAATTACCGGTAGAATGTACATCATGTGTCAACATAAGACTGTTGATAGAAATCTAACCTTTGATTATGTTTATTCTAGGTTGAGTACATTCACTTTGCTGGTGTTTTACTTTTTAAAAGCTATTTTCTATGTATGGAATTTAAATCAATTACTAGTATCTGAAGAAAAAATTGGAAATATTAAGCATAGTAGCATCGCTTTACAGATATTTTTTTTCAGTTTTTCATAGTAAAGTCATTTGACTTCCTGTGTGTTCTTACAACTCATCGATAAGAAAATGGTACAATGAAAATCAGAAAAAAAATTAAATCATTTAGTAACTTTGGTTTTTGTTTTGTCTGAGTCACTAAATTTAATCAGAGTTAGGTGTAACAGCTCTCATGTAATCAAAAGTTATGGGATTTTAAAGGATAGGAAGCCCTGTCTGGTAGCTTCCTCAGGAAATATTGACTTCCCTGTGTGGGGTTGGTTCTATGGAGAAAACGATGTAGTTCTAGAAATGTCATAAGAATACATTCCAGGAAATGCAGGGCTCCATGTCTGCGCTAGCATATCACATCTCTGTGAGACTGAGGAGTTGGTCTGAAATGGGCTTCTTTAACTTTCTAGCATAGCTTGGTAAAAACTACATTTCCATTTATCACAGTCTCCGTTGTAGAAATAGCAATGTCAGATGTGACAGTCCGCTATTAGCACAACATTTTTTTAATTTTTTTCCCTAAAAGTCTATCAGTCAAAGAAATGAGAATTCAGGGAGCTGATAGGTTGTACCTGCATTTCAGTGTGTTAATGGATTTTTGTCAATAAGAAAGAGAGGCACAAGTCACCAAGCATGTGCCTTGATGCATATGTTTGTGTTCTGGCTTCTTTAAAATAAAATTTATGTCTTTAAATAGCTGATCTTGATTTTTTATCCAAATTAACTAAGAAAGAGCTGTTTGACGAATGCAAGGATGGTATGTTATTTTTCAATCAAAAATGAATTATTTCAGAAAATACAAAAGAATATTGAAAATTATGTAAAGGAACATGAGTATTCATTTATAGTTATTTGTTCATTTATTGTAAGAATGTGAACATTTTATTTCAAAAAATCCCTATTACTATAAATAATAATTATTAATTTCCAAAACCATGGTGCACTTTATGTAATTTCTCCCAGACTACATCTGCTTTCTTCTGATGTTAATATCTTGTATAACTATAGTGCATGAATCAAAGATACAAATATTATTGAACTATAAAATTTGGAAACATTGTTTGGATTACAGCAGTTTTCCCATCTTTTAAACTGACACTGAGTCCAAAGCAGATTATAACTTCAAGTATTTGATGCTCTGTAGTTTCTTAAAGTTGCATTGATTGCACCAACTGCACCCTTATATACAGCACAGTATAGAGATTTTAAAGATAAATCTCTATGTGAGTTCCCATGACAAGATTACCGCGAGAGGAGTGGGCATACGTCCTTGTTTGTCAAGTCACATCTTTCCACATAATTACAGGACACACATGATGTCACCAGTGTTTATTAGCCAGTGGAGTTTGACTTGACCACTGGAGTGAGGACCATTCACCAGCATTCTCCAGAGTTGTTGCTATTGTCCTCTCACATCCATATTTAATCTTTGTATTTTTCTTACCGTGTCCATTTAATAATTTGGATTGAAGGTGGAATTGTAGGATATTCTCACAGGCTATCTTCTATATAAGGAAGGGTACAGAAAGACAATGTTCTAGATTCTTCTGATAAGATGGGATGAGGCTTTTCTCTGCTATTCAATCCTTATATACATTCAATTGACAAATATGGATAATATTATATGGAATTATTCCATACTTTTCATTTTGTTTTAATCATTTTTTTTCTTGTTTTCCCAGTTGGAGGTCTGTAAGATGGCTCTTTTATCTACTTTTCATAACCTATATTATCTCACAGCTATATGAATGTTTCCTTTCATAATTTGTTTACTTCCTGGCATTACAATGTATTTTAGGCTCATCTTTTATTTTCTTATTCTAAATCATATTTAATTTTATTGAAGAATAATATCTGAAAATCCAGACGAGACTGTTAGTTAAATTCAATGTTACTGAGTATCAGGCTATCTAGAGCTTCACATGCAAAAAGCAGATATGTGACTATAAAATAGGATCAACGTATACTTATACATGGAATGGCCACCCTCATCAAGTGTGACATGATTCATTTGACCTTCATTCTCCTGTTTGGTACATGTGTGTTTGTGTATTGTGTATGTAATTTATATTGAAGTTTATATGTGTCTGTATGTATACACATAATTACACATGTGTGTATATACGTGTATGTGTGCACGTGTGTGTGTG
>NW_026067949.1:38151221-38207830 GCF_014885135.2 Alexandromys fortis
AAATATTTATTTACTTATATTTATGTGCATGACTGTTTTACATATATGAACATATGGGCATCATATGCCAGCCTAGTGTCTGCAAAGGCTTGGAGAAGGCATCAGTTCCCGACCCCTAGTTCTGGAATTACAAGCAGATATGGGCTGTTTCAAGGGTGGTAATAAATAAACCTAAGTTCTCTGTAATAACAGCAAGTGTCAGGATATGTATGTGGAGATCAGAGGACATTTTGCATGTATATGCTGTCTCTTTCCACCACATTGATGTTGAGGACCAAACTCAAGTTATCAGTTGTCGGGGTTCAAACATCTAATTATCTGATCCATCTTTCTATCTGTATATCAGACATTTTAACACATATTTTAAGAGACCCAATTGGAGATGGGTCTCGGTGAAACACGCCTTTAATCCCAGAACTTGAGAGGCAGAGGTAGTGAGTTCAAGGCCAGCAAATTGTGGGACAGCCAGGACTGTGACACAGAGAAACCCAGTCTCAAAATACCAGAAAAAAAAAAAAAAAAAAGAGAGAGAGAGAGACCCAATGGAAAGTCTACTTTACTGTTGTATTTCAAGTATTACCATAAGTTAAAAGGAATCAATATCAGATTTTGTCATTTTATAATTGCTTGAGTGATATGACACATAATTTACTAAGTATTAGAAAAATGTAAAAATTAAATTTGAAGCTATAAGATCTGACATTTCAATGAATGAAACTGTTTATCTCAGGCCAAAGTTTGATAAACACATTGAGAAACAGTGCAGTCATTGCTTAACTTTAATAACCCACGTTTCCTACACTGCAGACACAAATGAAAACTAAATTGGGACCTGTCAAAATCTTCCTACATTTTTTTCTTCTTCATTCAGAAAAAAAAAAAAAAAAGCATTTCATGATCCCTTCAGAGTCTGTGCCTGCAGCTCTAGACTTTCCTGTGATAACCTGAAAGTGACTCAGCCCAAACACCAGTGGCTTCCTATTGATCCAAGAGTAGCGAAGCTGTCTCCTTCTGAACTCTCAAAATTGTCGTTTTCATAACACAGACTGTTTTCTTTATATTTCAGTTGGTGAAAAAAAATCCTCCTACATTTTTCAGATTTTGATCAAATGTCATCTCTGGGATTTGTTTTGAGATCCCTCCTTTTAAAATTGATTTATCTTACCCTAGAACTTCTTTTTCCATTTTTTTTTTTAGCCACCATATATTTTCTGTGTCATCCCTTCTCTGTATCTGCCTACCTTATCTGTCTCTAATATATTTTACAGGCTTCAAATCTCAAAATACAAAACTAACTTTCTTAAAGTACAATTTCTGCCTTTCTTTTTTAAAGATTAAATCAATGACTGACAAAATGAGGTGCTCAATAAAAAGATGAATTACTGATGAATAAAACTGTCATGGGATATGGAACATTCAATTTTTATCATAGAAAACAAACTATGATATCATAGATAAAGCTACCTGGAATTTTAAAGATGTAAATGCCACAATGAATCTTAATTTTGATGCAGGTAAACCAAGGTTAATACATGTCTGGTTTGATGACTTTATTATTGTAAGTAGTATCCAGTTTGTAATAATTACGGTTGTAATTTTTTACATTATATTTGTGTATATATGTATGTGTGTGCATCTGAATATATGTTGTTCCTATTACTTTGATAACAAATATGCAATCAACATTAATATAAATAGTATTATTAGTGTCCTAATAAGTGCTAAAAATAAAAATTCCTGATTGATTCTAACAAAAATTGAACGATGAAGATGACTGCTCTACATCTTCTCAGAAGGAAATTGCTCTGATAACTATGAACAATGTTGGTTAACATAAGAACTGCACATTCACATCAGGAACATATCAACATTGATGAAAGTTCATCTCATAAGAACACCACCCCCCTTTACGTGAAAAGCTAAAAGTACTCAGTGGCTGTTAAATGTTGCTCAAGGAAAAAAACCCATATGTATGTATGTATGTATGTATGTATGTATGTATGTATGTATATACATATATAAATATGTGATATATGTGTATGTATATAAAATAAGACTATATATAAGAAGAAGTCATAAATTTGAGAATGGTGATATTTAGGGGGACATAGAAGGAGCTGGAGGGGCCAGAAAGTTTGTAGATACAGTTTATTTGTGAATTGTATGTTCAATAAAAATTGAGAATTACAAACAATTGGTCTATTGGTACAGATTTAAGGTTGATTATGTTATACTCGTTATATATGAATGATCTTTATCAGTTTGTCTCTCAGAACATCTACGAGTGATTGCCTTGACTTTATTAATACAGGAGGGCCCATATGACTGGGGGCAACACCATTCCCTTGGCAGGCTGTCCTGGAGTATTTAAGCATGATCCTGGAACTGATCAAGCAAGCAGCCTTCCTACCTGATTTCTACATCAGTTCCTGCTTGTGTTTCTGCCCTGATTTCCCCTCATGATGAACCATGACTTGGAAATAGAGGGCAAACAAACTCTTCCTCTGAGCTTTGGAACTGTGTTTTATGACGGCAGAAACCATAACAACAAAAACCCTAGAAAAACGTGTGGAAACAAGCAAAACATGGGTTTCCAAATTCACAAATTATGAAAAGAAAATATTTATGTAGTTGTACAGAATGGTTAAAAAACTTCATAAGATTTAATTCACTATTTTAAAATGAATTATATTATACATTCTTATGTGTGTATTTTTGGCATAAGAGCCATTTTATTTTTATTAACTACTTACTTATTGCTAAGCTATCTTAAAAACTAACTAAACTACATTTCCAGAAATAATAATTAAATATGCACTTTGTTTTATCCTATGTTATGAAAATCAAACAATATGCTAATTTAATCTCATAAACTTTAAAAAAAATTTATATGTATATGTAGTAATCACTGTCTTTAGGTATGTATGGAGACCAGACTAGGGTTTCCGGTCCTAGAGATTTCCTGAGCAGTAGGAACTCAGGTCCTCTGAAAAATGAGCCACCCTCTCAACTGCTGAGCCATCTCTCTGCTCTCTAACACTATTTTATGTCTATTTTAATGAAAAAATATTAGTACAAGAAAACATTATCAAATCAAGCAAAAAATCCACATATCTAGCCATTTATATTTCTTTGCCAAATTGAAAAAAATGTATTAATAAACACATAAATGCTAAATATGTTCATTTTTTTTTTTGTAACCAGCATGCTCAATAGCTCAATGGGTAATGCTAGGAAACTGGCAAGCATATTGTACAAGATCTTTCCTCAAAAGGACAAGAGAAAATTTTGTGTGGGAAAATATATTTCACTGTGGGCAGAACTTACAGAATGTATCAGCACAAGCTCATCATTTTTGAGGAAAAGATTGGGGTCAGCTTATGGGTATAATTAAAGGCTTTATATTTCACAGCCCCCCAAAGTTTCCTTTCTATAATACTCTTCAATATTTAAATGACTATTGAATCAAATTACATTGTTAATTTTTTTTTACTATTAACTTTAGTGTGTATGTTCATTCTGGGAAAACAAGTCATAGCTTAATATTGACAAGGAAAAATTATAGCAGCATTTTCAGTTTAATTAATGTTTACCAGTGAAATCCAATGGACTCATTAGGTTACATTCTCTCCTGCATAAATTTCTATATTGTAAGATATATTTTTCCTGTTTTAGTAGAAGATTTATATTTCTCTAGTTAGCACTCTAAAAAAATACAGGTTCAAATTAACATGTTTTTCTCAACATAGAGCCATTGGTTCCAAACTGAAGCTTTAGTTTGGAGTGTCCTGTGTTGCTCTTCATAGTCTGAGTCTGGTTGTTTGCAGTGGTGGCAAAGTGCTGATGTCACAATCCATTCCACACACAACTGTCAAACTCAGGTTGGTTTCAGAAAATATATGGAAAGATTTTGAATGACTTGTAAAATTTTTGAATTTCCATATTGTGTAGCAAGAAATAGTAGTGATTTATAGAACTCTATATATTATTCTTTATAATACACACTTTTTTGGTTAAAAAAAAAATTAGGCAGTAAGTAACAAATTGATTTTCATCAAAACAGCTATAAAGTCCTCTGTTACATTACTCAGAAGTAACATATTCCAGATCGCTTTCTTATGGTAAATAATAACATACAAATCCATATTTTTAAAACTGTGCTGAAATGTGAAAGTTAACTTCGTGGGATTTTATGGAAATGGACAATATGGAGGCAGAATTATGTAGCTTATACATATATGTATATATATGTATATATACACATATATGTTATGCATATGTGTGTGGTGTGAAGCTAAACTAATAAAATTTAAGAGAAGAAACCAACTTTTCCCTACCATATGCCTGTCTGTGAATACTTACAAGCCATCTTACATTTATTTAACATTATATGAAGAACTAAAACCCCTAAGGCAGGTATCTTTTAAAAAACAAAATACATATGTTCTTCTTCTTGTTTTCCAGCAGTGTGCCCTTTTCTCATTATAATTCTGATGGAAAACCCATAAACACTTTCATTTCTTCAGTAATACAGCTCAATCAGGAAGAGTATCAGGTCTTACTGATATTTAATGTTGTTTGAATGTATGAGGTATCATTGCTTCTTCATCCACATCTAATATTTTCCTAAGTCTGTCTACTTCTACTGAATATATTCTGAGCCTTTTCATTAATTATTAATCCCACTACTGATGAAAAAAATCATCTATCTTAGCTTAGTATTAAATGCTCAGCTTTCTTCATTGCATTGACTTAACATCTTTATTTTAGGAAACATTCTGAAGGAAATATTTTTCTTTTTTTGTTTTTGTTTTTTTTTTTTTTTGTTTTGTTTTGTTTTTTTGTTTTTCAAGACAGGGTTTCTCTGTGGTTTGGGGGTCTGTCCTGGAACTAGCTCTTATAGACCAGGCTGGTCTCGAACTCACAGAGATCCGCCTTCCTCTGCCTCCTGAGTGCTGGGATTAAAGGAGTGTGCCACCACCGCCCGGCTAGGAAATATTTTTCAAAATATAATTTAGATTTTAGAGTTGAATGGAATTACGTAAGTTAGTTCAGAGTCAGTCGAATATTCCTTAGACGGTGAATAGAATACTTCATAGAGTCCCTGGAATTCACTTCTATATGATAAAATCTCTCTAAATTCCCTCACAACTCATATTAATGCTTTCTATGTTTTCTTAGATCCTGACACATCCTTACCTCCTTCTTTTACAGCCCTAGGTCTCCTATAAAAAAATATCTTGAATGCAGTAGACACTCTATGTGTATGTGTCTTAATATAAATTAAATAAATTTACACAATCAAATATAATCTAAATATATATTAATGCAAATTAATATAAATTTAATGATGAAATTAACATGTATTCAGTTTAAATTGTAAAACAGTAAAAGAGTTGATGTTTATTTTTGGTTAACACATAGGCAGGTGCTTTTTTTGTACTTATTTTCATGATTCATCCAAACTTGTCTGTATTTCTCTGTACCTTCAGAATAAATGTGTGTCTATCTTTTTGTTTTTTAGGGTTTTTAAAAAATTTTTTTTGAAACAGGGTTTCTCTGTGTACTTTTGGAGCCTGTCCTGGACTAACTCTTATAGACCAGGCTGGCCTCAAACTCACAGAGATCTGCCTCCCGCCCCCAAGTGCTGGAATTAAAGGTATGTGCCACCACTGCCTACCATATTTTAAATTCTTTTTTTTTTTGTCTTCCTGGATTTTTTTCTTTTCATAACCTCTACAGTGACACTTAAAGCCATATGCAAATCTATTTATTATCTGGTAATCCAACTAAAAGTATTGCTTGAAAAATGTGTTAAATGGGAGATAACATGAATGACTCATGCTGCAGCAAGAAGCCATGGATTACCAATCAAATATCCCTGTGCCCAGCATGGAATATCCACAAAATAACGTAGATAATCATAGAGGTCCCAGAAGCTCTCAGATCGCATAGCCCATTGCCATTCCTGTTTTTTTCTGTTTACCAGAAGTAAATGAAAAAGCCATGTTGGTGAAGACTACATATAACTTGATTGCACCATAGAGAGAAAACAATGAGTAAACTAACTGTCTGCCAGTTAAAACTTCATGGAAGTTGCCAGAAGTTACTCTACTGGTTGCTGATGAATAAAAGGATTTTACGGTCTTACCCAGCAATTAACACTATGAACCAAATAGCACCTTGCAAGGGAAAATATGCCATTTGTGTGATAGTGGCACGGTTGTTATGGGGACAACTAACTGCTCTATAATTTGATTTTAGACTCCACAGAAGAGAACTTGAGCTTTGTACTGCAAGGTCAGTAAAAGCCTATACCTTGGGGGATTTTGACATGAGGAGAGAATATATGTTTAGTTAAATTTTCATAGCAGGAAACTACTTTGTTAATATTTATGGTTGTACCTTTATGATTGTTTCAAATCATAATAAGAAGTCTCTCTTTGCAATGGTTGACAATGGATATGAACTCAAAATTGACCAAATTGCTAAGAATAAGTGACAGTTGAGTGTTCTTCCCCAAACAAGATATTTGTAAACCTTCCTCCCTGTTGAAATAAGAGCGGTGGCAGGGCTGCGTCCCCAGCACCCCAGCCGCCTGGCTAGATGCCCGAAATAACAACACACAAACTGTATTCTTTTAAAGACCGCTTGCCCATTATATTCAGCCTCTTCTGGGCTAACTCTCGCACCTGGACTAGCCCATTTCTAATCATCTGTGTAAGCACCCCAAGGTACGCTTACCAGAAAGATTCTAGCCTACGTCCATCCTGGGTCGGAGTTTCATTGCGTGTGCCTGGGAGAGCAAAGCAGGGCCTCTGCTCCAGAGAGCAGAGCTGTTGGGTCTGTCTGAGGAGGCTTACCTCACTCCATCTTCCTCCTGTTTACTCCTCCCACCTATGTTTTAACCTATCAGGGCAAGCAGTTTCTTTATTTAATTAACCAATGAAATCAACAGATTGATATATGACACTCCCACATCACCTCCCTTGCTCAGGGAATACCCTGGGAGAGAGCTGGAAGTAAGATGCATCTGGGAGACTTAAACAAGTTCAATGCAATTCGATTTTGTAGTCCTGAGACAAACCTTGTCAATCTTGAACTCATAGAAGTTGAAGTATCTGCATTGAACATGCACCTTGCCAACAGTTCAGGATGATGGAAG
Source organism: Alexandromys fortis (assembly GCF_014885135.2). Taxonomy (NCBI): domain Eukaryota; kingdom Metazoa; phylum Chordata; class Mammalia; order Rodentia; family Cricetidae; genus Alexandromys; species Alexandromys fortis. Next base: position 38,158,387 of record NW_026067949.1, read on the forward strand.
GGTTCTTTGTTCCCTGTCTAGAGCCTTCTAATTGAAGTTACTAGAAGCTGTGCCTAGCCTAGAGGATCAGAGGATGGGATTTTCACCTGTTGGCAATTGACTGCAGGGTTTTTAAGCCTCTATGGCGCTATTAAAGAAGGGCTTTTGGTACCAGTGTTGGAAGGTCTGTGTGTCGGTCTGACTCTTGTCCGACAACAAGCTCGTGAACTGGATTCTAGCGCATACAGCGCAGACTGGGGGCACGGTGCACGGCACCCAGCAACCACATGGTAGTTCACCACCGTCTGTAATGAGATCTGTTCCCCCTTGAAGACTTGATGGGTCATCCTCTTCAACTTAGACCATGAAATGCAATATGGACAAGCTCAACAGAACTGCCATATACAGGCTGACTATGTGTATTTCTGCAATTTAAATGACTTCCTACTTTTTTATACATCCTTTTTGTACCAAACATACTGTTGTGTTCTTGCTTCAGGTGTGTACCAGGCATTGTTTTTACTTGTGCTTCTCCATGATGTTTTGTTTCGGATATATCCCCAGAACTGTAATCGGATGATAGCCTTTCCCCGCTCTGGCACTTACTTTAATTTAATTAAATCCAATATATGAATTTTTGTGTTTTCAAATAAAGTATGTCCTATTTAGTCTTCAGATTGTAAATCCCCTGTCTACTGCTCTAAAATGTTCTGAAATGTTTCTGCTCTTGCTACATACTAATACTAGAATGACAGGCATATGCAGTAATGCCTTTCTCTTTTTTTTTTCCAGGTTACTATGTGTAGTATTACTTACTGTTCTCATTCCGGAAAATTTTATTCTGTCTTTAATATTTCTTTTAATTAGCATGAGTTACCAATGTGTGTTTGTTTATATTTTTTGCTCACGAAAATAATTTTCACAATGGAAGAGAGTCTTTCAGTTTATTTTTGCTATAGTGTGAGTACTGAAAACTGAACAAACTGAACAAACTGAAGTACCCGATAGACTATAGAATGACTGAATATGGGGGTACACACATACACACATGCGACAAACACATACATCTTTGTCATCACTGAACTCATATAGTGAAAGTAATTAATTAATAAGAGTGGATAAACAATCCTAAGAATATTTTTCTTACTTAGGAGTTTTTATATTTCCAAAATTATACTTAATCAATATATTGAAAAGAACGTTTAAGATAGCCTACTAGTTCTGACCTCAAGTGAGAAGAATATACACAGGAGAGTAGGTCTGTCTTACGTAGTGCTAATTGAGAGACATAAAAATTAATTCACACGGTATCTATAAGCTCACAATTTTCAATCTCAATTAAGAACAGGTGTTGTATAATTCCACTTGTTTAACAGGACAACACTGGTACCTGGTGCTTGTGCCACAGCTGAGTACGTTCATTTTCCTTCTGGACAGAAGGCACTGCAATATTGCCATGGCACCTGAACTGATTTTTTTTTTATTAATGAACATAGACATAGCTAAATGGGAACATTAACACAAGGGCCATGTTAACATGATTTTGATGTTAAATTACATAATAACATTGCTGTTCATATTAACTACTGACTTCTAACCAGGTAGCATAATAATGAGAAAGAATAAAGAATGCAGGGTACACTATAATTAAGTTGGGTGGAAGAGTAACAAAATATAAACACATTCCAAAAGAGATTGTTTTGTTGTTAGAAAAGACATGTTTTTGGCTAGATTAGAGTGAATAAACAGACAAGCAGTCCACAAAAATGGAATAGATGTTGCTTGGTATAATTAGAAATAGCTATTAATAAACACATTTATGTGTTTTCGTAAGTTTATGAAGAAGGAAACAAAAACAGCTGGAAAAAATGTTTTCAAGTAGTAGCTCATATCTCTGTTAGGTGTAAAAGCTATAGTATCACATCACATGGGGGAGAGATCCAGAGTAGACAAGAATTATCAAATTTTCCCTTAAAGGAGAGAAAACGTCAGCCACCTGCACTAAGTTACAGAATCAACATAAATGTAACCTTTTAGATAGTATTTTCTTTTGGTTATTTTTGTTTACTATTTTTACTTTAGAATAATTTTAGTACAAAATGTATTCAGGACATAAAACCTATTCACACCAATTGGGTATTCTAATATAGTACAATTTCCAATGAATTAATATCACCATTGAATAAGGACTAAAATACAACAATAATTTGAATTCCTTAGTTTTTAGCTAATGTCTCTGCTTACATGCACCAATCTCTCACATTACATGTATATCATCTCTCCTTGGATTTTTGGAACATTGCTGTGTCTCAAGCTCCACTACTTTGTAACACTCCAAAATATCCCATTCTGCACCAGTGATGACGTCTACCTCTGAACACCAGCAGTCCTGAACGCAGTTGATCTTTATTTATCAGCTATCATTTAAACCTTTACACACTGCCCTTTAAATTAAATTGTACATTTTGCAACTATTTCACTTGGACTTATTTTCTTTAATAATATGCATTGAAAATGAACATTTTTGAAATCGATTTATAGCTCATTTATTTTATATAGCTAAATATGGCAGTGCACATCTTTGGAGAGTGATGCATACATGTATACTCTCTCTTTGTGTGTTGTGAGTGTGTGTTTGTGTGTGCATGTTTATATGACCTTCCATGCATATACAAGTGGAGAACAGAGGTTTATATTGAGAGTCCTTCTCTATCAAATTCTCATTGAGCAATCCAACTGAATATGTCAACTGATCAGGGAGCCCCAGGAGCCCTCTTTTCTCCACCTCAGCTTTGGTATTACAAGGTGTGCCACACATGCCCAGTCTTTTACATGGGTATTGGGGACCTGACTCCTAATGTATAACCAAGGTTATAAATCATAACTCTACTCTTCCTGACTAGACTGACTCTCCTGTTAGTCATTATCTTTTCTCCAGTTGCAACATTTTTAATTCCTTCATTTCTTTTCCCTGGTGATGATTTTCTTTAAGGGATGCAGTCTGAAATTGATAATACTTCCTTTCCCCAAACGAGTATGATCTTAAAATACCTATGGAACACTTATTGAGGAGAAATGTGTTGAGTTTTACTGTGCTAAGGTCAGATCTGGGATTTTTTTGTACCCTCACACTGAGAACATGGTTAGGTTCCTGCAAAGAGTCTGAACACTGCTTTTGCTTTTCCAATTATATCTGAGACTTCCTGTTCTCATGCTCTTGGCACTCAGCCTCTAGCAACTTATCATTAATATTTAAACATTGCTTCCAGTGTCTTCTGTCATTGGTAAGAAATTCTTAGGAGCTCCAGATCTCCAGATTCCCCCCTCTCTAAATTGCAGAGACATTTTAGCCTGCAGCCTTACTTCTCTGACATGCCCAAAAAATAATATTGATTTTCTGTTTGTATAGCACTTTCCTTATACAGTAGAGAGGTTGAGTAGTTCTAAGGCCAGAAGTACTACTGAACTCATTTTGAGAAAAATATGTGTGTAGGTTTGAGTTGATAGGCCCAGTGTCATAAAAAACAGTGACTGCCCAATTTTTTAGCCTTCATTACTCATGGCTGCCACCTACTACAGCAATGTTATCAGTGGCACACTCAGTGACAGCTATAATACTCATACTGAGCCTGGTCAGCCAAGTCTGACAATGCCACAATGGACTTAAAAATCAGAAGGAAAGTGTGCCTTAGATCAAGACTTTAGGGAGTAGTATAACAAACTCAAATATAATCACAACACTTTAGACAATAAAAATTATGTTAATGTAAAATAATAGCATTTTAACTTGTGTCTGTATGTGTTTTGTATGTTTGTAAATATGTGTGTGTATACAGACACCAGAACAAGTCATTGTTGCAGGGAGCTGCTTGTTTGTCCTGACAGCCCAGAACCGAAATAATCACACAAAAACCATATTATTTAAATCACTGCTTGGCCTATTAGTTCTAGCTCCATATTGGCTAACTCTTATATTTTAATTTAACACATTCCTTTTAATCTGTATATCACCACAAGGTTGTCCTTCCAACAAAGTTCCTGCAAGTCTGACTCTGGCAGTGGCTCCATAGCATCTTCCTACCTGCCCCCCTTCTTCCCAGCATTCTGTTTAGTTTTCTCCACCTAGCTCTGTTCCCCTATAGCTCTGCTATAGGCCCAAAGCAGTTCCTTTATTAACCAATGAAAGCAACATATAGACAGAAGGACCTCCTACACCAGGTCATTTGGTGTCTCCCTATATTGCTCCAGTCTTTATTTATGTTTTAATTTCTCAGAGAACCAGAGGGTCACCATTATAATTGGCTGACTGCGTGAGTAATGAGTTTTGGGAACTAAGCTGTCTTTGTTCTCACCACTAAGGTTACAGGCTTGCATGCATATGCTGAGATCTTTAAGTGGCTACTATGGATTCACTTTCAAACAAATGCTCATCCTTGAAGCTATTCGCAGCTCCATACAATACTAATTTTTGCAGAATTAAAACATGTTCAATTTAGACCTTTGTAGGCAGAGACTGCCTGTTCTTAACTGTCTGAAGAATGGAACCTGCTATTTTGAACAACAACATCTAAGCTAGTACTTCTATACCCGCTAGTTGCAACCCCTTTGGGTGTCAAATGACCTTTTCACAGGGGTCACCTAAGACCATCAAAAACAAATATTTACATCAAGATTCGCAAGAGTAGCAAAATTACAGTTATGAAGTAGTAACAAAAATAATTTTATATTTGGGGGTTACCACAGCATGAGAAACTTAAAGGGCCACAGTATTAGGAAGGTTGAGAACCACTGAATTCTATGATGGATGTTCCTGCCCCTCAGATAGAAATCCTTCAATGAGAAAAAGACTTTACTTGAGAGAAAGACAGTGAGAGAAAGATAATGTAAGGAAAACTTACATTGTCCTACAAGAATTAAAAAAAAAATCTTTCCATCTTATACTACTAACATATTATCCATGAGAACATCTAGGCAGAAATAAGGGACCCCACAAGTAATTGCCTAAAATGTATTGAGGATGCTATGATTAATTTCGAGATACTTCCCAAGAAGAATGAAGTAAAAGATCAATAAACATCCAACACATCTGTTTGCACCTTTGGACAAAAACACAAACACACATGTATATACACTCACAAATATGTTCACATATGGTCATATACAACAATGGTTTCATTCCATTGTTATATAAAATTTCACAGTAACATGGAAAGTTTTGGATTTTTTAGAATATTCTATTCATATAATCAACAGTCACAAATATCCTATATAACAAAAGTTGAATCCTAAGCCTATTCCTTTTAGTTATTATTTTAAGTGTAGAATTTTCTAATGAACCCAGATACATAGAAGATATTGTCAGTGGACACTGATTCTTGTAATTACACAGCAAGTTTCAATTTAATCTTACTTTCCCAAACCATTTCTGATCAAAGTTAAGGGGCTTACAACTCATTGGTAATGGTTATATTGACAGGAACCAGCTGATATTTTCAAATACCCAATAGTGGAGGCTTTTTACATTCATTAGTGTCTCTCAGCTGCAGGTAAAGAACTTTACAGCTGATGAAAGAAGTAATTAGAGCAAATAATGGACTAAGTGACCAGAATTGGCATGAAAATGTCTGGCAGAATCGACCTTATCATTGCAGAGAGAGAGAGAGAGAGAGAGAGAGACAGAGAGAGAGGAAGAGAGAGAGAGAGAGAGAGAGAGAGAGAGAGAGAGAGAGAGAGAGAGAGAAAGAAAAAGAGAGAGAGACAGAGAGACAGGAAGAGAGAGAGAGAGAGAGAGAGAGGCAGAAACAGAGATGACAGAGAAAGAATTTCAGTCTTACAAATATGTGTTGAAACACTATTCATTTTATAGAATTGCCTATGATAAGCTCTTAAATTTAATAATGAAAAAGTATTGCCAAGTGAAACTGAAAAGAAAAGTTCACTAGATATAATCTAACACCAATGGCTAACGCCATGACATAAATAAATTGCTGTTATTTAATCAAGAAGACCAAGATTCTACAACAAATTTAGAATTAAGGCATCCAATGATTAGCATGATTAATAAAAACCCAGAGACAGGAGTTCAACCTGAAGGTCATAAAAACAAAGCAGCCAGTCCCTAGCTCTTACTTGTACCTCAACCCAAATGATGTTCCTGCCTTTAGTAATACTCATAATGAGACTGCATGTTAGAGCTGTCTCCTCTCATTTTATATTCCTCTCTCATTCTGGGATTAAAAGTGTGCACCACAACCTCTCCAGCAAAGGCTATCATTGGTGTTTTTGATTTTAGCCATTCTGACAGGTGTAAGATGGTATCTTAAAGTTGTCTTGATTTGCATTCCCTGATCGCTAGGGAAGTTGAACATGACCTTAGGTGTCCTTTGGCCATTTGAAATTCTTCTGTTGAGAGATCTCTGTTCAGCTCAGTGCCCCATTTTATAATTGGGTTGATTAGCCTTTTACGGTCTAGTTTCTTGAGTTCTTTATATATTTTGGAGATCAGACCTTTGTCAGTTGCTGGGTTGGTGAAGATTTTCTCCCAGTCAGTGGGTTGCCTGGACTTCCCACAGGGCAGGGAACCCTGATTGCTCTTTGGGCTGACGAGGGAGGGGGACTTGATTGGGGGAGAGGGAGGGAAAGGGGAGGCGGTGGTGGGGAAGAGACAGAAATCTTAAATAAATAAATAAATAAATAAATAAATAAATAAATAAATAAATAAAGTAAAAGTGTGCACCACTACTGCCTGGTTTCTAAGGAAATCTAGTGTGGCTCCTGGGCTTAAAGGTGTGTGCCACCTAGCCTGGTCTGTAGGCTGACCAGGGCAGCTCTTTTACTCTCTGATCTCCGGGCAAGATTTATTTATTAAAATACAGATGAAATATCCCTACACAAAAGTTCAGAACAATTTCAGAAGAGGGGGTTGAAAAGGACAGAAGAGGTGGATGACTACAATGAACTATAGTTTTCCAGAAAGCACAGAGCAATTGCACATATGAATTTACGGAAATCACGATTTTCTGACAAGCTATGAAAGCTCAAATGAGACAAAATCTCAGCATCAAGGATAGATATGTTTACAAAGATCCCACCCCTACCTAAGAAGCTATTGGTATTTGGTAGTCACAAAGACAAGGAAACAGTTTGAGTTAAACATGCGATATCAAGTAGGCAGAAAGTGTTCCAGTGAATAGTCACACACCCTAGAACATATAGGTCGTATTAACCTGTGTATGTACTCAAATACTGTGAAATTTTTGATATCAGTTTGGGTAATCATCGAATAGGTGGTAAATATATTAGAAGTTGGTGGAAAGTGGTAAATATTATCAAAATATATTGTATTAAATTGCCAAAGAATTTATATATATACATAATTAAAGTAGTTCTGGTAATAGACAGAAATGATAAAAGATATTACCATTATTAAACATAAGTTCTACTTGTGGCTATTGTTCAATATAGATAACTTTTAATGCTATTTGGTGAATTTTAAAGATTACCCTAATATATGGAGATATTAACTACATTTTACACACACTTAAAATTATGCAATTATTGCACATTTTACAGAATTCTAGTAATTTACCATAACTCTTTCATACATTTTCAAAGAAAAGAACACTGTAGATTTTAAACTTCATGTATTTTCACCCTCACTAGCATTCATGATTAATAGACTCCATTGGTGGTAACTCCTTGCTCATGTATGGTGTAGATTCCTCATTATTTTACCTACATGTATATCTATGAGGAATATAATATTGTTTATCATGTCTATAATAATCACATTTTATAAAAATATACTCTCTTCCTTTTTTCCTCTGGTGTGTTATTAGATTATTTTTTCTGAAGTTCAAATGCACGTGTGGACCTGTTGGAGCAAGAGCTTGATTGTATCCTAGGCATACTAATGCCCATGCAGTCTTCCACAGGAATTCTCATACAGAGAGAAGGTAATGGTTTAGAGAGGATATATTTGCCACAAATGCAGAGTAAAAATTAAAGAACTATGTAGAAAAGATTTCTGGATTGAATATGAAAGGAAAATTAGCAGGAACAGACCCAGCAGAAATCGTGGTATCTTTTACTAATGCTGCAATTTCCCCATTATGGGAAGGGAATACATATTGGCAAAGAGCTTGAAGTAACATTTTTGGAGAGATGAGAAAGAAATATTCCAAAGGCAAGAAACTTCAGATTATAAAAAGAACTAATTGGATTCTCCCTCACACAGAACATACTGGGATTAAAGGTGTGTGTAATCACTGCCTGGTCTGTAAAACTGTTTTACTCTGTGATCTTCAGATAAGTATCACTTATTAAAATGCAAAAGAAATATCACTACATAATGACATGAATCTAATCCCTGGTACACAAGTTCTAACTTAATAACAAAAACCCAGAAACAGTATAAGAGAGAGAAAGGAGTAAGCCACAGCCAATTCTTACCTTACTCACTCCTCAGCTGAAAAAGTGCTGAGCTCCTGTCTCTTCTCACTTTATATTACTCTCTACGCCCAGCTATATCACTTTCTTTCTTTCTGTACAGACATCCAGACCTCTATGGTTAACTAGTGGCTACCTCCACCCTCTGATCTTCAGGCAAGCTTTATTTGTGAGAATATAAACAAGGTATTGCCACAAATCCAACTTATGTCCTTATGAATTCTCATCTGATGCATGATTTTTTCTGTGTACTGGTGAGAGTCAGTGACAGACTCTTTTATCTGATTACGTCCAATTAAAAAGAAAAACAGAAAAATGGGTTTTGGTCCAAATTCTTTGTTCCTATTCATTTTATTCATCAAAGTGACCTACAACAATGCGAATGGTTTACATACAAAGAATAGAAGTAGAATTTCTCTGTCTTTACTGATATCTTATAATTTTCTATTGATAAAAAAAGACATAAATTTGACGCATGGTATCTTTCACCAGATATTTGAAAGACGTTGAAATTACTACAAAATATAATTTTGTACAATTATATATTTTCAATTTTTCAGTCTGTCCGTTTGTCTCTACTAACTAGTTATTTGTATCAAAAATATATGGTAGTAAATTCTATGTATTCTGACATTCTAAGGAATATATATACTGGGATACCATGTTTCAAGGTTGTCCTGTGTGTTACTTGGGAGTAAACCCAGCAGTAAATATTTTCTGACTGAGTAACGATAGCTTTTTGAAATATTTCAGAAAGAGAAAGTACTATACACATGAAATGTGAAAGCTCCTTATATAGCCATACAGGAAACAAAATGGGAAACACAATGTGGTAGCACACTAATAGAATAACTGGTCCTCTTGAGCGTTAGGTAGGACAATCATAAATTGCAGGTAGGATGTTGCAATTTATCAAGACCCACTGTTAAAGAAAAGAGATGTTTAAAGGCGTCAATGCTATAATCCAGTGATTGAAAGCCCCTCAAGTATGGATGAGGCCCTTTGCAATCACTAATTTAAGTTTACCATTCCCTAAATAACGAGAAACTAGATGAAAGATTTCCACTGCTTAACCAGTTTTTACTTTAGCAAGCAGGCCAGCATTCACTACAATTGTCTACATTTATAACACATTTCTCTGAAATACACGGTTATAATATATAGCTATAATTCATAAAAAAGAAATCAATAATTTCGGTACACTGAATCATAGTGAAATCAATTAGTGTCTAAATAAAAACAAAAATTATTTTTCCTGGTATACATTTCTAAACAATTTTAAAATCTACATGATGAAATCTCACTTCATAGAATTGTTTGTCCTTAACTCAAATTCAATTTCAGCATGACCCTGAGAGATGATTAGTAAATTTGACTTTTTAATTAGCATTTTGCATAATTCATTGGAATTATAATGTGCTCATACATTTGATTGTCAAGGTGCAGATGTGCTAATATGAAGCCATGGTTTTCTCATCTAAATAACTCCTTTAGTAAAACCCTAGTTTCTTACAATTCTCTTGTTTATGACCTGCTATTGTTCAGTTTTTAAAATGTGGTCCAGAAGTGGATTTTGAAATCTGCCTATACTGTTAGAGTAGATGTTTAGAATAATGGTTATCAAAGGAAACTAACAATTTTAGACGTTTTGTACTGTGTTTTAATTAAAGCTACTTGACTACAATTAAAATAACTTTTAAATGCAAAATTTGGGTTTTTTTCTCAAATCAAACCTAATGTTCCATCAAAACACCAAAAGAAAAGAAAAACCCTGAAATATTAAAGAGACAGTTTCTTTTTGCTCTGCTTTTTGGCATAAAGGTAATTTGAGCAGAATCATCACAGGGTGCTAAACACCAGAGGTTTTCAGGTAAAATTTATACTAAACCAAATCATCTGATACTTTGTTTCATGAGCTGATCTCTAAGAGCATAAAAATAATAAGAAATAATGTATTGGCAGTTCTGTTAGATAACTGGTTTCCTTTAGAACTCTAGACTCCAATCAGGAAGTCAGGTTTTCTACAACTCTGTAGAAAATGGAGGAAAGAGTAATAAAATATGGAGAAAGATCGGTGTAAAGATTGAGCAGTAAATATTAAATTAAAGCAAGAAAACAGCAAAATCCAATGTTATATTGCACAGAAGGACCTCGTCAATAATAAAAATGGATGTACTAGATTTCAAAATCTAGGGGAAAAAAGGATTCTGAATATCCTCACTGGAAAGAAATGATTGATAGATATATGTAGCTTGATATAAACTTTGCAGTATATACTGTAGGTAAACATCACATGACACCCAATGACACATGCAATTTTTGTTTTTATGCATCAACTACATAAGTGACAGAGAAAACAGAATATGTCTGCTTAAATAAAATTGTAGGAAGAAGGAATCCTGCCATGATTTTAAGTCTTTTTTACTTTACTTTCTCCAGGAAATGAACTGTTACAATGAATTCAATATTTCCAAATGAGGTGAGAGTACTTGCAAACCAGAATTCTTGGCCACTACTGTTTACAAATGAGGTAAACTGCCAGGAATCATGTACCCACCCACATGGATGGCTGCTACCTACTGTGCCAGCAAAGATTGCCGTGCTATTGAAATTTAGAACGCTAGCCAGCCAAATTACCATTATTACAAACATGTGTGGCAAAGCTAAATGAGATTTCTACGGTATGCTGTGGCTGTGGTGGGATGAATATTACTATTGGGAACAAATGTTTTCTTAGGATATATTTAAAGACACACACACACACATGCACACACATACACGCACACACACATACACTCTCCAAATTTCCAAACTACAGGATACTTATTCATTAGCATTGGGTTATATAAAAAGTTCTCTGTGTTTCTCCTGGCAAGGTCTCCATGTGCCCCCAGTACGTAATCTCTCACAGCGATTTTATAGCATCTGGCACTGGGTAAACTCATGAGGCAAAGTGAAGTATTCTCTTCGTGCAGATGCTGATGAGCTGAGGCTGGCATGCACTGAGTTCCACCACCGCACTTCCAGGAACTGTTAAAACTAGTTTTCAGGATTCTTTCATGCTAACGTATGACTTTTTCACCTTTGTTTAGAAACGGTGGAGAAAAAGAATGGACTGGCTTTCAGCTGTATTTGATAGCAACCAAATAACAATATTACATCATATATATAATTTCATAATTATATACACATATATAATTATGAAACTAAAGGGTCTGAAATTCTCAGAACTTGTCAAACATTTGGAAATCCTTACATGAGCAATGGCAGTGTGAAATTTCATGTGCAGAAGGTAGAATGGCGTGTTCCAACTAAGGAAGCAGTGGATGAAAGTGACTTGCACTAAAGTCAAAACTTACACCCCAACTGCATGGTAGGTGAGTGTTCAGCTGCATTATCTGCGTCGTGTTTATTCACATTCACTTTCTTTCATTTATAAGGAACAAAATTCATGAATGTGAAAATTGCTGTAAGAGTTAGACTTCATTATCAACTAAGCTAAAGGAAATCTAGGTCACTGGTAAAAACCTTGTTACATGGGGTGTAAGGGGTCTCAGAGACCGAAAATTGGTCTGAGAATTGGAAAGCTGTGTAGTGGAGATCTCCACAATATGGCTGAGAACTATTCTAATCTTTACAGGTCTAGAGGAAACAAAAAAGAAAATATATGAATGCCTGTCTCTGTCTTTTTAAAACACGATATATCCTCTCTACAGAATTCTGTTCCATACAGTCATCATTCATTTAAAAAATATTATTTTATGAAAATGAGTGTTTCTCCTGCCTATATGTGCATACATCATATATGTGTCTGGTCAATAGCTAGTCATGATTCTGGAAAGGCCCCAAGAGATTCTTCTTCCTGTTGAACTATTAGCCACTTATGGTCTCTGAAGCACCAATGTCGACAACTTCAGCTGGTGAGCCCAGCAACTTCCACTGGTTTGCTCCATATGTATGATTACACAGATGGATGATTTCAATTTGAGTAACCAATGATTCAAAGAGAAATTACCAATAGCTAACCAAAAGCCATGTTATTTTCTAAGATCCCATTTCCTTCTCAGCCTTGATCTTGCTTGTTATACTTGCTGTGGTTTATAATTCAACCATTAAAAACAAAACAAAACAAAGGAACACTAGAACATGAACTTTGAGATGAAGAAGTACTTGTAAGAAATGTATCCATGTATACTATGCTCTTAAATAATCTTATTTCCTATATCAAACAATAGACAATTGACTAGTCAAAAAATAATCTCTATCTGGGCTAGCCTCACAGCATCAACTATTTTAGAACAGGAAGGTCAAGTATTAATTCTTTTATTAAATAACTACTCTTTGTGAACTCTCCCTGGAAAGGGACACCTGGGGGAAATGCTATCTTCCATTTAAAGGCAATTGCTCCATAGGGACTCCGCTGAGCTGCTCCACCTGTCAGTGTGACTGCAATGAAGAGAATAAATACTCCATACTCAGGGAGATGGGGAATGAATCTTGAAAGCATACTAAATGACATCCAATGATGTAATTACTTTGTGAGTATGCATACGTATGCATGGTCTTCTGTGTGTGGGTGTATTAGTATATTGTGATTTTTACATAAGTGTATGAAATTAGGTAGCATCCTGAAGCCAACTTGCCTTTCCTCTTGTTATTTGTTCACCACCCACCATTTTGGGAGACTTTATCTTTGACTAGCCTGTGGCTATAAAGTTAAGGTCTTCTCCTTCAGTGTGGAACAGTAATTTGTCTTAACTGACATCAGAGCATGACAGCTTGGAAATAGCTATCTTATGTTTTATTGTACCCCATTTCATCTAGGAAGCTACTAGAAAGATACTAATAGGAAAGTACTGCCAAGGTGGTCCATTCTTGCAAGGAGCATTCACCTTCCAGAGTGGAATTCTGTCCCAGAAAATTTAGAACTTAGCCTCAAATAAATTTCATCTGAGGTCCACAAGCAAAGGTGTGCAACAGGGATGGCCCACTTTATTATACTTATAATTACTTATTTTCAAAACTCATTTTCTCAGTAGAAAATTTCTACTTAGACATGTGGCAAAATTATGATTGGAAATGTGAATAAAGAAATATAAGGAAAAATAAGATTAAATTCAAAGCAATATAATAAGCTTTAATGTTCTCATTGGCAAATCAAAATGGCATAGATTCTGGCAATCCTTTACTGAATATTTTAACAGTTAAGTAATATATTTTCAAACTATCCAAATATCAATGAGATTTGGAATATTAAGCAAATTAAATTGACTTCTGTCATGTTGACTTGATAATATTAAATATCGGTTATATGTTAAGTCTCCTTGTCCTCAATAATCTACTCAATGTATGTAAAGGGCTTTATATAACATTGCCTTTATGAAATGCTCATTATTCAACTCAATCTGAATAGGACTGCGAAGTTTCAGGTCTTACTGTTCAATATCTATACATTTGCACACAACTACATATATTGTGTTCTGGATAATCCTTACAATGAGGTCTTTTTTTAGGGACATTTCAGAAATTATGCCTCACAATATCAAATTTTTAAATTATTTAAAACAATTTTTAAATTTAAACATATTTTGATCATATTCTTCCCTTTCCCCAAGTCCTTCCAGATATTCTTCCCTATTACAGCCAGTGGGTTGCTATCTTCAACAGTTTTTCTTTAGAATACTACAGACTACACCTCAAAATAAAAATGTTTACAAGTCAGTGTCAGGTGTTTGTATATATTTACTCTGAGTTTTTTCATTGTAATTGTTGGAGGAGAGAGCTGCTTGTTGATTCCTAGCTGCTCAACCCCAGAATAATTACACAGAAACCATATTATTTAAACCACTGCTTGGCCCATTAGCTCTTGCTTTTTATTTGCTAACTCTTACATCTTAATTTAATCCATCTCCATTAATCTGTGCATCACCACAATGTCGTGGACTACCAGCAAAGTTTCAGCATGCCTGTCTCTGGCAGTGGCTCTATGGCTTCTTCTTCTCCACCCACTTTCTTCCAGCATTCAGTTTAGTTTTATCACATACCTAAGTTCTGGCCTATCAACAGGCCAAGACAGTTTTTTTATTAACCAATGGTGTTCACAGCATACAGAAGGGAATTCCACATCATGCAACTCAAGATATATTAATAATATTCTTCAATTTTATAAGATAGGACACTCATAGTGAGCATTCTAAAATTAAAAAATACAGTATGAAAAGCTAATAAAATATATCTCAATAACATAAAATATATTTCAAAGCATATAACCCATTTAGAGACTGACATACACAAGAACGGGCAGCTGTGAATAAACAAAGAGATTTTTTTTCTGGATAGAAACTACCTTAGGTGATTTGATTTTCCTGAAAATAAAGCACAGTTTTCTATTGGCCTTTTGATCAATATATGGGAGAGTAAATAACACTGATTTCCACAGTTTCAAGACAAACACCTGCTAAAACAGAGGTTAACATATCACAGGAAATATAAGACTGGAACACATTTTAAACTAAATATAATTTTTGTCCTGGTATGGGTTTGTAAGTACAAAGTAGCATCACACAGGAAGCAAAGTGTTATCTTGCACATAGTTAATAATATTACTTAGGCAGGACTCATTAAATAGATTATTAAGGATACAAGTTACTCAAATTCAGGAGACTAATTTGCATAATTGTTCAAGGATTCTAAAATAAATAAAAATGAATTCAAGTAACAATAAGAATATGAAAGTTGACTTCAAACACTGTGTATTTCTATCTTGAGGAAAACTTCTAGTAGGCAGTTTTAAAGAAAATTGGTAAAACACAGTTGGGGCAATTTAAAGACTTTTAATGTCACACCATCAGAAATTAAGACAGCTTGGTTCTTAGGTGCATTTGAATGGAAAAAAATTCCCAACCCTTTACTCTGAGACAACGTCTGTCTTTGAGGTTGAGGTGTGTTCCTTGTATAATGAAGACAGATGGATTCTGTTTTCATATACAATCTATTAGCCTATGCCTTTTTATAGGTGAGTTGAGTCCATCTACCTTAAAGGATATTTACATCCATCTATATTAAAAGATACTAATAATCAGTGATTGCTATCTCCTGGTAATTTAGTTTTCATTGTTGGTGATGTTAATTTGTGTGTTTTTCCATTCTTTGGGTTTTGTTGCTATGAGACCATCAATTGTCTGTGTTTTTGTTGAAGTAGCCAACTTCCTTGGATTGGAATTTTCTTTCTAGTATTTTTTGTAGGGCTGGGTTTGTGGCTAGGCATTGGTTAAATCTGGTTTTGTCATGGAATATCTTGTTATGTCCTTCTATGGTGATTTAAAGTTTTCTGGGTATAGTAGTCTGGGCTGGCATCTGTGGTCTGCATAAAAGCTTGACCATGACCTTCTGGATTTCATAGTTTCCAATGAAAAGTCATCTGTAATTCTGATAGGTCTTTCTTTATATGTTACTTAGCCTTTTTCGTTTGTAGCTCTTAATATTCTTTAATTATCCTATATGTTTAGTGTTTTGATTATTAAGTGGTAAGGGGACTTTTTTCTTTTTTTTGATCCAGTCTATTTGGTGTTCTGTAAGCTTCTTGTGTCTTCATAGGCATATATTTCTTTTGGTTGGGAAAGTTTTCTTCTGTGATTTTGTTATATTTTCTGTGCTTTCGAGTTGAACTTCTTTTTTTCTTAGGTTTGGTCTTTTCATGGTATCCCATATTTCCTGCATATTTTAGGTTAAGCTTTTGTTACATTTAATTTTTTCTTTGACTGATGAGTCTAATTTATTTATTGTATATTCAGCACTTGAGATTCTCTCTTTCATCTCTTGTATTTTGCTGTTTGTGAGACCACTTCCTAAATATAACCCCAGTGGTACGGATACTAAGAGAAATAATTAATAAATGGAAACTCCTAAAACTTAAGGGCTTCTGTAAAACAAATGACATTGTCAACAAGACAAATTGGCAGACTAAAGAATGAAAAAAATCATTACCAACATCGGACTGAGGGCTGATCTCCAAAATATGCAAAGAGTTTAAGAAATTGGTCAGCAAGAGAACAAATAATCCAATAAAAATGGGTTACAGACATAAACAGAAAACCCTCAAAATAAGAATATAACATAGCTGAAATAAACTTAAGAAAATGCTCAACATCCTTAGCCATCAGAGATCCTTTACTAAAGCCCATTTATCATCTGTATAAAGGAGCTCCACTGATTTTTTTAAGTTAATCTTTTATCCTGTTACATTACTGAAGGTGTTTGTGAGTTGTAGAAGTTCCTTAGTGATGTGGGATTCCCTTTGTATGCTGTGAATATCATTGGTTAGTAAAGGAACTACTTTGGGCCTATAGAAAGATATAGGAGAACAAAATCTAGGTGGGGAAAACTAAACAAAACACTGGGAGAAAGGAGGCAGAGTGACCGAGAAGCCAAATAGTGCCGCGGTAGATAGACACGCCAAAACTTTGCTGGTAGGCCACAACCTCATGGTGATGCACAAATTAATGGAAATGGCTTAAATTAACATGTAATTATTAGCCAATAAGAAGCTAGAGATAATGGGCCAAGCTGGTGTGGGACAATGGTCTGTATCTTGTCAATTATATTTTAAATAAATGCTGATTAGCCAGTAGCCACGCAGGAAGTATAGGCGGGGAACCAGACAAGAAGTAGAGTTGGGTAAATGAGAACAGAAGAGTTGGGGAGGGAAACCCATGCCTCTGCAGTCCCGGCTTAGACACAGAAGAAGCAAGTTGTGACTGCCTTATTGAAAAAGGTACCGACCCATGTGGCTAACATATACTAGAATAATGGCCTATATAAGTTATAAGAGTTAATGAGAAGCCTGAGCTAATATGTCAATCAATTTATAAATAACGTAGAACTCTGTTTGATTTCTTTGGGACTTAACAATTGTGGGATCCAGGCAGGACAGAAAACTCTGACAACACCAAGCAATGATTTAAATAATATGATTTCTGTGTGACTCTTTTGGGGGTCTGAGTTCAAATATATATATTTGAATCTCCTACTATTTAGGGTTTCCATACAATCCTTCAAATGTTTGTATCTCTTAACTACCCCTGCTCATATTCCTTCTCTCATCCAATCCTTTTACCCATCCCAGTTTGTTCCAGTGACACACAAAATCCATCCTTATCAATCTATTCTATTTCCTCTTTGTAGGGTAATCAAATTTCCCAAGTCCTTCATTCTGTACCTAATGTCTGTAAATAATATTGTTATTTCAAATAATAGCTATTTTGATAATAAATACTAACATTAACTACATTCACAATGCAAGATTATTCAATTGTGACAAATTCATAAACTGCTCAGGTAAAATGTTCCTATATTTTTTTTCTATGGTTGTGTGCCAGTAATACATGCTCTTTACATGTTGGAAGACGTACAATTATAGATTTGTGATAAGAGTACAAGTATAAAATAGGAAGCATTCAGAAGTTATTTTACCTGCATACTTCACCGGAAGGTATCTGGAGACTTCCTACAATAATCTCACTGTCAGTCTTTATCTTGAACAATAATGATGTTTTTTCCAAAGAGTGATCTCTGGAGAAGTAAGGAGTCCTTGAAAATGATAAGTTCTGTGGTATCTCTATATTAAGCATTCAGAGAAGTGTGGGCATGATATGTTGACTGTCTCTTTAAAAGATGATATATGTAGGCAGAATACTGTATACATAATAAATAAATAAATCTTTAAAAAAAAAGATGAGTTGATAAACAGCTGGACAAGAAGCAATGCATGGTAAGGACTACTTTAAAATAAAAGCCACAGAGGATATATGGGAATGGACTGCACAGTTACATTCACTAAAGGGTGGCAAAGAAGATCAATTACAAATCTTATACATAAATGTGAACATTTCAGTCATGAATTCTGCATGGAAAATGTAAAATCATTTTCAAGATGTTTAGAGATAATTTTTTCATTTTGTTTGATGAACTATTAGTTACAAATAATGATTTATCTTTATACATCTCACAAGTAATGTGAAACTAAAACACATTAAAGAGACAGTGTCTACAGACACACACATATGTGTGTGTATATATGTGTATAAGCAACCATTGTGTGCATATATTTGTTCATAATAATATACAATTATGTATAGTGTCAAATCAATTTATATTTTTATTATTTTATTCATTGATTTAGCCTTAGATTATATTTATAAATATTGCTGATATAAAATATACATAAGGAAAATTGTTCAAAATTATTTTAACATTTCAATTCATTATTACCATTATATTTATATTGCATTTATTATAAAATATAATCATGATGCATGTAGAGTAAGTTATGTCTCCCACAAGTATATGAAAAACAAAAAAAAAAATATTTGGAAGTAATTTGAACAGTATTAGTTTGGAAATGCTGAATTATAGTTAGGGCAATGAAATAGGTCCATGTAATAATAATTAATTCAAGAACCTATTATTACTTTCCTAATTTTGTTGTTGTTGTTTGTTTTCTTTCTTTCTTTTCCTCTGTATTGGAAACAATGAATGGACCACAAAAGGATGTTGTCTTTCAATGTACAGGAAGAGCAAGCCAGGATACTAGTTGCTTAGCATTCTTGAATAGAAGGCATTCAGTTTCCTATGCAAACAGATAGGCTCAACTCCTGGAGAGCAACTGAGCATTAAAAAGAATGGCAAGCCCTTGCATGTAACATTTCTTAAGGTCTCATTATAGGGAGTTTGAGTTTTTGGTGTTCCCAGAAAAAGCTACTATTTATTTCCTTTAAATTTAACTATATTCCAGAAAATTATAAGGTTCATATTAGGGTTTTCTTTTTATTGGAAATCAAGCTAATGGTTTCTGGTTGCCAACCATTATCTTGTGGCTTACATGGTTTGAAAGAAGTCAAGTAAACATAAAAGAATACATATGATTATTTTCTTTGATTTAGAATATTCTTTAAAGCTCTCAAAAAGGATTGTATTAATCTTTCATTAGTTCTTATGAACACGTAGCGTTATGACTCACTGTTCTGTTTTTATTAAAAGTCACAGATGACTTTCCTACTTTATCAAGTGTCCCAATGGGTAACATGTTGTCTACACTATTCCAAGTCTTGTTTCTATAGTACAAATAAGCAGTATGGATTTTATTTTTTTACATTAGGAATGGATTCATGCTGTTTTCTTTAAATAAATTTGATTAAACATAACCTATTGAAATATATTTCTTATTAAAATATGTATATATAGAAAAATGATCTAGTCATAAAATTGCTTAGAAGAGTAGCTTTTGTTGTTTGTCAATAATAGTGTTGTAGAGCATCAAACTATTGATTTTATTTGACTAATAAAAGGGATGCAAAGGTATTTGGAGCAAATTAGTTTGGTTAGATTAGTAGAGGAGATTGCAGATTCGAGCTTTAATTGAATGCTAATGGTGCATTCAGTATGCAAGACACCATCATTTGAACAATCTTAGAAGTGATTTTTTAAAAACTAAGTCTCTATGTTCAGGAAATAGCATATTAAAACCTGTGTATAGCCTAGTTCTGTCAGCATGTCTGTGTTAGTAGGGCCGCTGAGTAGATGAGATGTATTATAATCAGGATGTTTATCATGCATAATTACCACACAGGAGTTCTTGTATATGCCACTGACAAGCATGGATCTGTATGTCTGGATTTATGTTCTTTCAAGTTCCTAAGCAGAACTCATTATGTAATAAACTAGCAGAAGCAGATGGACTACTCTCCAGAGTATAATAGAACACGGTAAGACTGTAGAGGGAAGAAAGTTTCCCCCAGCAAAGCTACTGAAATTCAAACATCTAGAGAGACAATATACCACTGATCAAAAAGAGCTACCTGACACTTTTAACATGTCTTAATACTTATTAGGCCTTACAAGACAGATGTGTGCGCAAGTGTGTGCATGTGTGTGTGTAGGGGGTAGGATTTGGAAAGGGAGAGAGATAGAAACAGGGACTACAGACAGAGACAGAAAGAGAATATGAATTCTCTTTTTGTTGGCAGATTAATACAATGTCAGTCATATCAAAAAAAGTTAAAAACATTTTTAATAAATAAAGACTCATTTCAGGAGCTATGTGGTTTTGGATTCATTTATTTAATCTCTTCTTTTTCTTTTCCTAATGACAGTAGCAAAATTACCAATAGAGTCACAATGAGTTTTAAAAAGTGATAGTTAAAATACTAAGCTTTATACAACTGATGACATTACCCCTGATTGTATTAATGAGAAAATATTTTAGAGTTGAGTGTGACTCAATACAACTATGTTTTTGCACGTCAAAAGAAAATTTACCGAAAAACTGCCCTCAGTGACTGATGCTATGATGCTACACAATAAACCACATAACATGAATAATTTGTTCTTGTTGATGATGCACTTGGTCAACCAGATGGATATTCAGAACTTACTTGGGATCATTCTCAGACTGTAACTACATTTCATTGTTTAATCAGGGTGTGATACTGATATAACTGCAGAGATAGAAAGACCTCCCTTCTCAGCATTTTTGTGCATGACTGCCTCCAAAAATATTTTACTGACATAAGCCATCCATCAGCAAAGTCCTTATAATGTTTTATACTTGCCTCATATTTACTTGTATCACATTGAATACATTAGGTCATATAATTTTGCCCATGGTTAAAAGGAGGTCACCAATCAAAACTGTAGATATTCGCAGGCAGAGGGCTGACTATCTATCTATCTATCTATCTATCTATCTATCTATCTATCTATTTATATATATATATATATAAATGCTTTGATGTTTAAATATACAAATTGATCAAATTTGCTTTAAAAGAGTTGCAAGCTATAGAATGAACATGTGTATTTGTTCATGAACAAATGTTGTTTGTTTATCCTGATTCTCATTTACAATATATTGATCTTTTCCCATGAAAGGCAATGAAATGTTCAATTATTTATTGCATTTTCTATTCTTATATTAAGTATACATATTTTTATTATAGCACATAAGTTATGGCATGGTTATCTAAGTCACATTATTCATTTCTCAAAAAGTTTAAATATGTTGTACTATTTAATTATACATAAGTTAAGTGAAAGGAGCCACTCACAGAAAAACTCAGAATTGCATGATTTTGTTTATGTAATATATACAAAAAGAATACATACATAAAATATATAAAAAAGAAATCCATATAAATATATTCTTTTAAATTGATCTTTGTCAGAATGTTTAGATATAATTTGTTTATATTTATATTTTATTCTGTGCCTTTTTAGAAATTTTTCCTAACCACAGTGTTACTATAGAGATCCATGCATACAAGTTCATGATGAAATATACAATTTTACTGGTGTTTAATATGTTTTCATTCTTTGTTTCTTTGTCAGTAATCTAGTAAAATGTTGAGTGGATGTGGTAAAGTGGCATTTCTTCCACTGTTCTTTTTCTTTTTTCCTTTTTTTTTGATTGATTTTTATTGAGCTCTTCATTTTTCTCTGCTCCCCTCCCTGCCTCTCCCTCATTCAACTCTCCCCCAAGGTCTCCATGCTCCCAATTTACTCAGGAGGTCTAGTCTTTTTCTCTTCCACTGTTCTTGATACAGTTTCAATATTTCTCAATTTCCTTGTACCAATAATAAGCAGATATGATATTTAAATATAAATCCTTTGTCGGGCTAGTAAGTTCTTCAGTAAATCTTCATTTTTTGAATTTTCTTGTCCTAAGCTTTCTCTTTATAATATCTAAGAGTGCTCTTGAAGAAAGCTACAGATGATCCTATCAGTGTTTCTGCTTAAACCATGGGTTAGGAGGAAGTGTTATTGTTTCTCTTCAATTCCTATCCCTATCTTACCAAACTCTCATTTTTGCATTACTATCTCATTCTCCATGTTTATATGAATATGTATCCTCCTCTTTACAGCTCTCTTTGCACATATTCTTATGTCTAATTAGATGTTTATGATTCATGAATCATTTTCTTGAGTATGTCATTTACTCATATGCTGAAAAAGTAGTTGTCAGTTTTTACTCTTTAAAAGATGAAAAATGAAAAAAAATGCTTGACTGCAAAGATACTTGCTTTCTTGTTGAATTTAGAAAGTTTTCCACTTCATATTTTCAACATAGTTAAGCATGTCTATTTGAATTTTAACTCCAATGAAGAAATTCCCATAGGTGAACATCCCACTTGCTCTAGTCCTGTGAAAAGGCTTCTATATCATTTGGAAATCTTATGAAGTGCCTGCAGTAGCTATAACAGAGTAGCACAGGCCAAACTTATAAGAGATTATAATCAGCTATTTATTTAGCAATATACATAGCTAGCATAATTACCTCAAAATACCCAGTTCCCTCAAGAAAATTGAATTGATTGCAAATAACCTTCTACTGAAAAGCAATAGTTTCTTCTTCATCTAGGAGAATAGTTGAATAATTAAAGAAAAATTCCCCTATTAAAAACAAGCAAGCAAACAAACTAAACCACTCGACTAAAGTTCATTTAAGGCTAAACAAATTACAAAGTAGCATAGTAAAATGTTGCATTTATTTTAGTGTAGAGCTAAATAGCATGCTGGAAATTTGCTAAACATATCTAGAGAGTAAAACATATTGCTTGTATTATATTTTCAAGATTATTTTTTCACCCTTCTCCCCCTCCCCCCACTCCTCTCCTCCTTCCTCTCCAGTCCAAAGAGCAGTCATGGTTCCCTGCCCTGTGAAAAGTCCAAGGTCCTCCCCCCTCCGTCCATGTCTAGGAAGGTGAACATCCAAACTGGCTAGGCTCCAACCAAGCCAGAACATGAAGTAGGATCAAAACCCCATGACATTGACCTTGGCTTCTCATCAGACCTCATTGTTCGCCATGATCAGAGAGTCCGGTTTTATCCCATGCTTTTTCAGTAACAGTCCAGCTGGCCTTGGTGAGCTCTCACTAGATCAGCCCCACTGTCTCAGTGGGTGGGTGCACCCCTCGTGGTCCTAACTTCCTTGCTCATGTTCTCCCTCCATCTGCTCCTCATTGGGACCTTTGGAGCTCAGTCCGATGCTCCAGTGTGGGTCTCTGTCTCTATCTCCATCCATCACCAGATGAAGGTTCTATATGATATGCAAGATATTTGTCAGTTGGAGGAGGGGGAGGGAAATTAGAGGCTGGGAGGAGGCAGAAACTTTTTTTTTCCTTTTCTCAATTAAAAAAAAGTAAAAAAAATAAATAAATAAAAAATTAAAAAAAAAAGATTATTTTTTTCTTGAGAAGTAACCCAGACCCAGATAGACAAACATTGTATGAACTCACTCATAAGTACATTTTAGAAGTAAAGCAAATGATACTCACTCATAAGTGCATATTATATGTAAAGCAAAGGATAAGCAGCCTACAATCCACGATCCCAGAGAAGCTAGGTATTAAGGAAAGTTGGGAGAAGGGAGAGTGGAAGGGCAGGGGGTAAAGGGGGAGGAAGGAGGAGAATATGAGGGAATGAAATGGGATGCTCACAAAGGGGCAAAGGCAGTGAGGAAGAGAGAGATATATTGATTGAGGGAGCCATTAAAGAGCTGATGAGAACCATAGCACTAGGAAGATTACCAGCAATCCTCAAGGAAGGCACCAGCTAAAACTGAGCAAAAGTGGAGACGACACCTAAACTGGCCTTTTCCTGTAATCAGGTTGATGACTACCTAATTGTCATCATAGAACCCTCAACCAGCAACTGAGGAAAGCAGATGCAGAAGCTATCTATAGGAAAGAACTGGGAGATCAGCCCAGGAGAGAGAGGAGCAATAATATGAGCAAAGGGGTCAAGACCACGATGGTGATACGCAAAGAAACTGCTGACCTGAGCTAGTGAGAGCTCACTGACTCTGGACTGATAGTGAGCGAACTTGATTAGGACTAAACTAGGCCCATTGAATGTGGGGGACAGTTGTGAGGCTTGGACAGTCTGTGGGGCCACTGGCAGTGGGACCAGGATTTATCCCTAGTGCTTGAACTGGCATCTAGGAGCACAGTCTCTTTGGAGGGATGCCTTGCTCAGCCTAGATACAGGGGGTAGGGCCTTAGTCTTTCTTCAAAGTTGTATCAGACTTCGTTGGCTCCCTATGGGAAGCCTTACTCTTTTGAGAAGTGAAAGGGGTGGGAGGAGGAGAGGAAGTAGGAACGGGGATAGCTTGTAAAATGAGAAAGAATAGTATTTTAAAAATTCTTAATAAATTTAATAAGTTAAAATGTATAAGATATAATATGTAATTCAAGAAAAGTTCTCTTGCCATTTCTTTTACTAAGAGTTATTGAGATCTTTTATATTTACTTACTTATTTCTTTTATAGTCCACCCTTCTAAGGAATTCAAGCTATGTAACTGCCAACATATGCTTACTTTAGTCATCTATTATCACTGTATGGACTTATATTTGTTTTCAAATATGAGCTCAGCAAATTTTTCAGTTGTTATTCAATTTTGTTTTATTTGAGAATGCCATGTACATATACAATAAAACATGCTTACACTCTAATTATTCCTTCTGTGTGACAACACCTTCCTCATCTACCTTCATGTCTTCCTCATTTTCTGTATTGCTAACCTAATTTGCACAAATATTTTGTTCATGTATTGTACCAATAAAATGTTCTTATTGAAAAATATGAAGGAAATTTCTTATTTACTCAATTGTCAATATGTAAATAAATATATATTAAAATTAAGGAATTATTTTTAATTATATAGTTAATTTTATAGTTATAATTTTATCATTTCTCATTCCTTTCCTCAGTCCACACTTTCACACTCTTTTTTTTTGCACTCCTTTCAATGCACATCCTCATATTATTCTTTTGTCATTGTTAATAATGTACTTTGTGTGTGTGTTTTCCTAAATACATGAATACAACCTGCTCATTCTGAATAATGTTACTGTATGCAGATGTTTTCAGGGTTGACCATTTGGTACTGGATAATGGATTGGTGTACTCTTTCCTAGGGAGAAATATTTTTCCTCCTTTTGATAATCCTTAGCTGCCTGTAGTTCTCTCTGAAGAAAATAGGCACGTGAACTTCCCCCTATCCAACTTGGCTTGACTATTGATCCCATCCATGTTTAGCTATTACTTTGAGCAGTTAGGGTTGTTCAGACTTTCTGGATGTAGCTTTTGATATTCATAGGAAACACAATCTCACTGTAAACTCCCTGTTTCTCAGCATCATCCAATTTATCTGTCTTATTGGGCAGTGATCCCTGAGCCTGAGGTGCAGGAGTTATGTGGTAAATGTATCAAGTGCAACTTGATTGTATAACTCTTGGTTGTGATTTTCTGTCACAATATCCTTCTGTTGCAAAGAAAAGTGTCTTTGATGAACGGAGAAGAACATACATACCTCAAATATCTTAATGTTTTATCTGTCTGTCAAAGAAATGTGTATTTAACTTTTCTGTGCAATATATGCATATATATATATATCAATATATGAGTGGTTTTGAATGATATAATTCCTTGCATTCTTTTAAAGTCATGCATTATTAAAGTGAAGAGATTTACATAGCATATATATTTTTTTAATTTCGTATTTTCTATGTGGGCTTATATTATCAGATAACCCTAATATTTTAGCATTACCCTTAAAATTTTAATTTAACTATATGTATGAATCTGTTGCCCTCATGTATGTGTGTACATCATGTTTAATAAAAGTCAAAAGAGGGTATCAGATCACATGGATCTGAAGCTACAGTTATTTGGGAACTTCTGTGGATGTTCTGGCAATTAAACTCAGGTCTTCGTCCAGAACAAGTGCTTTTAACATGTGAGCCATTACTACAACAGTTCACAACTTGTGGTTTTTTAAAAATTAAAATATTCCAGAGAGCCTGTTCAAGCAGTTGATTCTTTGATCTGAAAGCTTTGTATTTTCTATTTATACAAGTCCATAATATAAACAGGTTAGCTGCATTTGATAATTACGTCACTATAAATCATAGAAAGGATATTGTTTAGGTCAAACCTGGATTTCATTTCATAATTCGGACATAAAAGTATTGTATTAGAAGAGTCCCTATCAGCTACTAGAAATGGCTCTGAAAGTATCCTACCGAAAAGTCTGAAGATTTTTCACCCTTCTATCTGTTCCCAAAATCAAATGCATTAAAAGTTGCTTTCATAGCTGGACATACCTGGTATCTATATAGCCAGCTACTAGAAGTGTTTCTCGATGACAAATTTAATTCAAAGACACTGGAACTAATGCAACATGAGAAGAATCGATATGAATTGCAGCTCACCCCGACCAATCAGCAGTAAATGAAAATAGCAATGCCTTGTGTACTTGCAACCACAATGAGATTTTGCTCATGTTTGCTTTCTGTGTCTGGATTTGCTCTCCTGATCTTAAGAGAGGAGTTGCCTTGAATTATGCCTAAGAGAGCAGCTCTGCTTTGTATCTTGAAATAATTATGCTTTGCATCTGCCTGTTATTTGTACATTATGTACTTATTGTAATGTTCCTAAATCCAGAAATGGTTTCACATGTGGGCGTGTAGCAGGTTCGTTCCCATTGCTACAGTTTCCCCAACTCCCTTGAACTCTTTGTTAGCAGTTTCTGTAAACAGAAAGAGAAATAAACTGTTTCGAGTTGAGGGTTTATGTGATGAAATTCCAGGCTAGAGCACAGAAGGTAGATTCCTGAATATTGAGATGTGGAATATATATATCAGAGTACTTGATGTCAAATATTGTGTGACCACAAGTCTAATATGAATTAAGCAGGGATGAAGACACTGAACCCAATAATAAAATCTGGTCGTCTCTACTGTGGTGTTAGGGGAAAGACTGATGTTTATGATTACGTTTGTGGGCAAGTGCTCTTAAGAAGATAGGCTTAAGTGTGTTAATGGTTAGGAATGTTTTCATGCAAAACAATCTATCAATTTTTATATCAGTTTCTGATTCACATTTAATTTGGGTTTACATGCCTACGTTCAATATTCTAAGCAGTTGTTTATTTTTTGTGCAGCCCTTGGTTTCTGAACCTAATTTCTATACAGCGTCTGAAAAGACTACCTTTGAGAAGTCATTGCATATGAGAAGAAAAATAATGGCAGATAATGAATCTATTGACATACGCAGCCCTAATGAGTGAGGCTTCTTAGAATGCACCCATGTGGTTTGGTTTACTGTGCTCATAGACTTCTCAAACCAATCAAACTCACGTTTGAGATTAATCACATCAAGTACATCTATGTTTTCAAGTAGACTGATAATTATGCAGAAAGTATTTGTTATAAAATTCCACACGAATCTTTAAATTTAATTCACAAGAGCTCCAGGTATTTGTGATATTTTAGTTACGATACATGAGGAGCACATATATAAACCAAGAATGAAGAAAAACCAATGACTGTAAAGCACAATGAAATTAAAATAATATGACTAAAGTAGAAAATATATTTCGTTCCATGTTTTATTAATTTATCCATGTTTTTAATCATTTATGTAGAGTAAGGAATACTACAATATTCCCTTATTTCAGGAACGATGCATGTTAATCGGCAAATAGAAGTTTCCGATGCCTTAATTTAGATAAAATACAACATACATTATCTACTGCCTATTTTGTGCAGTACTTTAATATATATGTGCATACTTACAAACATTTACATATTAATGTATATATTAAAATACTATATTGTAATATTAGTCTTCTATTTTCATGGATTTTATAGTGACAGACAATGTGTTGCTAATATGGTTAAAATCTTTCAAATTCAAAGAAAAGTAGATTTCTCAAGTTTATTTTTTAATACTAATAACTGAAGCTACTGAGATACATGATTTTGCTGATGTGAATCACAGAGAAACAATTATTAAGAGTTTACACAATAATCAGTAGTGTGCCAACCCTTACAAGGGATAGATAATTTCTGTGCCAATAAAAATGTGCATCAAAATTTAGTGATTCTACTTTATTAAAAAGTTTGAGTTACATCTTACTAACACTACATTAATGATTACTAATGGTTACACTGTAATACTTGGGTTTCATAAGTTTTAATCCCATTGTTTTAGCCCATAAACCATACTGAAATGCATAATGAGATATTATAATATTGTCTTCTGTACAGACCTATCATCCATTGTACTGTACACAATGAACATTATAATGATAGAAAATCTATTTCTGGGTTGTAGTTTCTCTATTTACATATCAGTGGAAAAATTACTGATTAGCAATATGTCTCAGCTCATTTAATGTGAATGAGCAAGACCGTCACCCTCATACTTTCCATTACAGGTAATAGTTCTATTGGCCTCCAACTAGCAAGCAGGTATTCGTTCACCCCATGGGAAAATGCAAGTGGCCGTGTCATCATTTGTCTTTGTCGACAAGCAAAATATTGTTAATGTCACTGTGTATGTATTAATGAGAAAAGAATATATGAGATTGCTTTTTTTATATATCAGGTCCATACTGTACTAAATCACTGCATGAATGTGCACTGCTGTGGTTTGAGCCCCAAAATGAAGACAACAATAATATTTCTACCTTTTCTTTTATGAATAGAAACTTCAAACACAAAATAAACATTTAAAATTGCTTTTTCTCTCAACATGCAGGAAGAGAAACAATTTTCTAAAGTTAATAACATTTCTGCCCGGGCTATGGGGAAATCATGCAAAGTTAAACTGTGCAGCACAGCAGCCTGCTCAACAAAAAAACTTTCTGGAACTTTGGTTACTTTTTTTTTCCACTTTATTTTTCTTTCATATTTAAAGTGCCTTTAAAATGTAACTATTTCTTAGAACTTGGTTGTCTCCTATATCTTGGTGAAGCAGAAATTTAAGCTCTCATCCCCCAGTTATGTCAAGTAAATTTGTGAAGAAGAGATACAATATGTGGTCTTTGATTTTTGTAGACTACAGATTCCCTTCATTTTTAATGCCTGCCTTTAAAAAGTAAAGAAAATATTATTTTAATATGTTATACTTTTTAAATGAAAACATGACTTCTCAAATTTTGGATTTTACTTTACATAATGCTATGGATACTTTATTTTATTTTTATATTGCACTATTTAAAATGAAAAATACTCTTTGAAAATAAATATAGTTTGGAACGTCCATATCCTATGAACAAGACAATTTGTATTTCTTAAATTGTCTTGCTTCTTTATGCCCTCATGTTAGCCACAGATCACTTTGTAAGACAGCCACCTTTCTAAACCGAGCATTTTTATTGGTAGAACTCAACATAAGGACTTTTATTCTGGACCAAAGAATTTAGACTGGTGGAAATATTTATTTTTAAGGTAGAAATGAACCATGTCTACTTTAGCAGATATTTTACTCCTGTTTTAAAGAGATTTTCCCCCATTATAGACCAACACTTATAAAAAGTAAATTTTTTATTGTACATACTTCACATATTATAAAGTGTTAATCTTTTATTCAAACATAGGAAGTATACACAGTGTTCTAAATTACCGGACCTGCAAAGATAAACATTTCACTTTTGACTCAGAAGTCACAGTTTACTAATCTAAGGCCGAAAATTAAGCCTTTGATATTCTATTGTTTAAAAGACACGCATGGATTTCTACAAACAGGTTATTCAATAGTGGTATGTTTGTCTTCAGTTTTATGTGGATAAACATATGTGGCATAGGACTGTGTTGTCAGGTTTGTTCTTCAGCAAGAAAGATTTCAAGACTACATAGTGTACAATTTATGATGTGATTATTAGTAATAATATTTATGTAGGTCTACAATGAAAAGTACAAAGTAGGTGTATGAGTTTGCACTCCCACCAGCAGTGGAAGAGTGTTTTCCTTACTCCACATCCTTTCTAGTATAAGTTGTCATTAGTGTTTTTTTTTATCTTAGTCATTCTGACAGGTGTAAGATGGTATATCAGGGTCGTTTTGATTGTATTCCCCTGATGGATAAGGAAGTCCCATTTATTAATCATCAATCTCAATCAATCTCAGTGTCTGTGCTCCTGTTGCTATATTCAGGAAGTGGTCTGCACCCATGCATTTAAGTCTACTTCCCACTTTCTCTTATATGAGGTTCAGTGTGGCTGGATTTATGCTGAGGTCTTTGATCCATTTGGACTGTGTTTTGTGCATGGGGATAGATATGGATCTGTTTCCATTCATCTACATGCCTACATCCGGTTACAGCAGCACAGTGTGTTGAGAGCAGGAGGAGGTGAGAGAGAGAGAGAGAACTGGGATTGGTATGCAAAAAAAAAAAAAAAAAGATGTAAGGAAGGAGAGAGAGAGAGAGAGAGAGAGAGAGAGAGAGAGAGAGAGAGAGAGAGAGAAAAAAAACAAAAAAGAATAGAAAAAAAAAAAAAAAACAAAATTAAAAAAAAAAAATAAATAGAAATATAAAGGTTGCACCCGGGACATGTGCTGAAAGATAAGCTGTGAGCAGTGATGTAATTGGCAGTTAAAAAAAGGTCTCCTGCTGTGCAGTGGGCCGAAGTGAAAAGTGCCCCAATGGCAACACCCCACCCAGGTAAGTTTCCATCTTATTAAAAAAAAAAGAGAGAGAGAGAGAGAGAGCCTGTAAAGTTTCCAGATCCTAAGATGTAACTGAATAAAACACCGCTGGTAAGGTGATTCAAGCGATCCAGAATTTGTCTCCAGTTGGCACCTAACTTCGTTAATACTGAACATATGGTGCTGGCCATAGAAGCACAAAGGATACAAGAATGAAGGCGTTCTGGTTTCTCCCTGTGTGGTTTCAGAGACCTGTTGATGCAGACATTACGTGACAGGGACGTCCCTGCATTAAAGCTCTAAGACGGCAGGAGTCTAGAAAAGGCCACCCTCTGGAATTACGAAAGTGAAGCTTGGGTTTCATAGGAGACCCTAATATGTTGGAACCATCATAGTTGTGAGACATCTGACCCAAATAGCTGCAGACAGGGATCAGAACGATCCCACAAGAGTGATGTGTGATGCATCAAGAGACTGAGACAACTAATTCCCTCAGACATCACATCGGACAAGGAGCTACTGAATTTGGTATTTGCCTTGCTGGGTTTCATTCTTGCTTTACTCCGGTATTTCCTCACTATGCCCCATGCTTCTCTTTTGAAATGATAACTTTTATTCTGTGTAATTGTGCAATCAAAGTATTTAATTTCCTTTTTTATTATTATTTTTATTTGCAAGGAGGGAGTTCCATTTAAGAGATTAGCTTATGTTTCATCAGAGACTTCTCCGTGGTTATTTATAACCAGAGTTGACAATTCTAATTGAATTAGAAAAATTATGTAAACTTTCAAGTTAATTAAATGAATTTTACATCATGATATGGCCTTCAGCCTTTGGGGTCGAGAGTTGAATGTAGTAGTTTGAAGCAGAGTGTCCCCATGAGCTCTGACATTTGAACATGCAGTCCCCAGCTGGTGGTGGTGCTGTTTGAAAAAGTTCTACAGTTTTGCTGGGGGAAATCTGTCATGAAAGCATTGAGAGTTCATCATTTGGTACCAACCTCAGGTTTATTGCATTTCATGTGTGTAGTTGAGTATGTGGTCTCTCATCTTCTTGCTTTTCTTCCACACTTCCATGCATCTTCCATCATTATGAACTCATTCTTTGGAACCGCAAAGCCGGATAAATTCTTCTTTCAATAGGTTTGCTTGGTCATAGTGTTTTAGTACCGCAATAGAGTGGTAGTCAATATAGAGACTGAATATTTCAATTTTTGTTATAATCCATTGTTTCCTTTCTATAACAAATTATTTGATGTTATATGCATAACAAAAATTTGGTAGAAACTCATGAAGTTATTTTCTATGATAATATTTAAATACAATTTAATATAGTTTAGATAATCTACCTGATAAACCAAAACCTGTAAAAATGTATATATAAACAAAATATATAAACAGAAATGACAGTAAAAATAAATTGGTAATATAAAATTTGAGGCACTAAAAGCAATAAGAAGGTCAAATCAGTACCTTGCATTGTTAATATGTTATGGAAAAATCCCCCAACATTTGTGCAACACGATTAATAAAAACCCAGAGACAGAAATTGGGGTTCAACCTGAAAGTCAGAAAAGCAAAACATACAGATAATGGCTCTTACCTCTATATCAGTCCGAAATGGCGAACTTGCCTCCAGAAATGTCAGAATGAGACTGTGTGAGAGCTGTCTCTTTCCATCGTATATTTCACTCTAGTGCTGGGATTAAAGGCATGCACCACTACTCCTTGGTTTTTATGGCAAACTAGTGTGATTACTGGGATTAAAGATGTGTGTCACCATTCTCTGGTCTGTAAGGCTAATCAGTGAGAAAGTTTTACTCTCTGAACTTCAGGCAAGTTTTATTTATTAAAATACAAATTAAACATCACTACACAATTAGACTCAATAAAGAAACAAAATTTGGAACACTTCGCACTATTATGGAGGAATGACATTAAACATAAAATAAGTCACTTGAATGTGTCTTCACATGACTGTTCTCAAACAGCTGGTAAATGTCGACAAAGTGCAGCAAACTATTAGATTTTGTTTTCATTTGCATCATTTCTAAGATTAGCACCTCCATGGTTATTTTTTGTTTGAGGATTTAGATGAAGTGGAACTGGAGGGAAAGTATAAGAATATCATACTATGTATTTATGAAGTAGCCAGACTCACTCTTCAGGAAAAAAAAATATGTATTCAATACAAAAAGGCAAAGCCTCATGTCAAGCAGTTAACCCCCAAAATATATACAAGTAATGTTATATGAACTGAAGAGGTTATAGTTGGAAACAGATGTTCACACACATTCCTGCATGTGATAACAATAGTGAAAAAGGAAGTAATGATTTTTTTAGTTTATTTTTTATGATTTTCTTCTTTATGTTTTATTTATTTATTCTTCTCACGTATGTTACATACCAACCAAAGATTCCCCTTTCTCCACTGCTCCCAGGTCCTCGTGCTTAGATGTCATGAATTTGAAGAAGAGTGGGGAGAGTTTATGGTAGGCTTTGGAGGAAGAAAAGTAAATGAGAATATTTGTAATAAAAATATAATGTCAAAAAAGTAGCTATGTAGTTTTAGTGTTGCAAATTTGAATGTTGAATTTTTTTTAGAACAAAGATAGGACTGATATTAGAATAGCTATGAATACGTGAATAGTTGTATACTGATATAATAAGGTGTTCAAGGAAAATTTATTGAATACCTTTAATTTGTTTGTCATTGTTTTAGGCAGAGAAATACAAATTTGGTACTATGTGTATGTATGTATATATATACATACACACACACATATATATAAACATATATCCTTGTTTTCAAAAGTTTGTTGTGGGCAAAGAAAAGAAAGACATTAAAATAGCCTCCAGTAATTAAACACTTAAATCTTGCAGAAAAACTAAAAAAAAGTGTTTTAAGAAATCATAACCTGATATTATGGGCACTGCAAATATTTTTCTGATGTAGTGTAATACATGTGAAGGGATTTTATATGAATTGAGCCAATTTCTTAGCCTAATAAAAACAAAAATGAATATTTTTAATAATTTAATTCTACATTCCTAGGAATTCTAGATAAAACAGTAGTTTTGCAGAGATTTTAAAAATTTGTATTAACTCATCTTAGTTAAAGTACCCTTCAGACTGACACTGATCTCTAAAACAGAATTCTCTGGGCAAAGTTATTTATATAGCTACAAATTAATTAGCTATGTGCAACATAGCTTGTTTATGTGCTTTCCTGTTTATAAGACTGTGATAAGAATTATAAAATGTTCGTGCTGAGTTCTGCTTAGTGACTGTATAACATTTTTATTATCTGTCTTAGAAAATGTCCACTGATAAAAGGAAAATCATGCCCGGATTTGTTACTCTTATTTAGCTTAAAATGTTTAGCGTGTGTCAATTTTTCCTAGATGTATAAATTCCCTTTGAGGCATTCACGCCAAAAGTATACTTGACATTCAGATATTTATATCATGGCCATTAGTAAATAAAGTCTTTTGAAATGGAGACAGTAGTTGTTCAATAGTTTCTCATGCTAAGTATTTTATTTTTAAACATAGTTACAATCACTTTAAGATGTAAAGTAAATAAGTCATATGTCTGCTGCGGGGGAATTGAAGATTTTTCTTAGAAGTGTTGTGAAAAATTCAATTTTTCTTTCAGATATTATATTGAACTACTTTAAGGTACATTTCTAATACATTTATTTTCATACTTGAGTATTTTATTTTGTACCCATTTGTAATACAGTTAGTCTGTTTTTTTTTTTGTTTGTTTGTTTGTTTTTTGTTTTTTTGTTTTTTGTTTTTCGAGACAGGGTTTCTCTGTGGCTTTGGAGCCTGTTCTGGAACTAGCTCTGTAGACCAGGCTGGTCTCGAACTCACAGAGATCCTCCTGCCTCTGCCTCCCGAGTGCTGGGATTAAAGGCGTGCGCCACCATCGCCTGGCTTAATACAGTTAGTCTATACACAATAGTGAATCAAGTGCTCTGTGCTTTTCAGGAATGTCTCTACTACTGAGTAATTAATGGTTCACTAGCAAAATATAAAAACTGGATTAAACTAAGAATTAAGCTTGGAAGACACTTTAAAAAAAAAAAAACCTTAATGACATTTTGCACAACCCAGTTACAAAATCTCTCCCTTGTTTCCATTGTATTCCACTGTTGTTTGATTCTTTCTGTAAGGGAGTTATCATGAAGCAAGTTAAAGAGAAACTGAAATTCTAAAATTGTAAAACATGACGTCTTCTGCCCTTCAGATTCATTGTGATGTTTTTGACTTCAGAGGCTGTGTTTAATTTGGTTGACACAGTATCCTAAAACCTGCTTTCCTTTTCTGTTTGAGGAAATTGTATGCCTTTAGAAACTCTCTTCTTTTCAGAAAAATGAAGTAGTTTAAAATAAGTAATACAGTATGGTTGGAAGTATTGTCTTGTACCAAGGACTTCCTGGCAGTATTGTGTATTTAATGAAATAGACTTCATTACCATAAACCATGTCTGAGTTTCTGAAAAAGCTAATACATTTTTAAGAGTTTCTACATTATTTCCTTGGAATCATTCGTTTATTATAGAATTATACTGATTTCCAAATGTCTGTTGGAACTACCAGTAAATTTCTGATTTTATCTTCCCAATAACTGAAAACTACAAATTATTTTATTTCTTTGGTTTAGTTACTCCGTTCTGTGCTAATAAACAGAAGAACTGAACCAATTGACTATTGATTATTTGGCTCAGCCATGCAAATAAAGTTTAATATTTAATGCTAATATTTAAATGCTGACCATCTGTTAGAGTATTAACTTTATTGACTAAAACCCATGTTCTCAAAATAATTTACTAAAATATAATTCTTTGTTTTTTATTTTGCTCTGGCCACGTCCCACTTTTATTTCTACAAGTCAGTGCAGTTATTTGACATAATCAGCTCTTAGATAAATTATTCCATCCATCAATAAATGTAAATTCAATTTCTAAAAGAGTGTCACCAGCTCGTCAAGCAGTCAGTTTATTATCCCCAATTTATGTAACTAATAACTTCAAATCATTTGATGTACTACAATGCTTATTATCAAAATGGTGAACTTGATGTTTTTCAGAATGTTTGTAAATATACACATTTATGTTCGTTGAAGCAATCATTGTTGAATTTGAAAACTGACACACATGAGAATAGAGGTGAAGACACTACAGAGATACTTCAAATTTATTTCTGAGGTGGTCTGAATTGTTATAAAATATAATTCTTGAATGTTCTCTTTGTAACAGTTTTCCTCTAATTTAGTAAGAGATTTTGGTATACTGAGAAACTCTTTTATTTTATTTTATTTTTCCGAGACAGGGTTTCTCTGTAACTTTGGAGCCTGTCCTGGAACTAGCTCTCCTACACCAGGCTGCCTTTGAACTCACATAGATCCACCTGCCTCTGTCTCCTGAGTGCTGGGATTAAAGGTGTGCACCACCACTGCCTTGTTTTATATGGTAATTATCCATAATATTTTCATTTACAATCTAGAGGATAACTATCTGCCATTTGATTTCTATATTTTAGCTAAATAATTTCTATGCATATTTTTATTGGTAAAGTTTTTTATTAATTAAATTAGTTTATGGATTTTTATTTATAATTTTTCATAAAATGTTTTTGCTCATATTCTTCCTCCTAGATCCTCCCAACCTTCTACAGATCAAAACCCATGCTTCTTTTTTCTCTCTAAAAAAAAAAGTAAGTCAAATAAACAGAAAATGAAGGTAAAAACAAAGAACAAAACCCCTAAGAAAACAAAATTAATAAAACAAAGCAAGAGAAACTGCACATTTACACACAGACACATACACATACATGTACACACACACACACTCACAAAGAAATAGCTATTTTTGTGTTGGCCATCTACTCTTGTGTATCCTTGTGTGTTGCTGATACAACCAGGTGTTGTAGGAGGCCACCTGTTTGTTCCCGGCTTATCAGCCCTGAAATAATCATGCAGAAACCATATTATTTGTAATGTTGTTTGTCCAATAGCTTAAGCATATTTTTGGCTAACTCATATTTTAAATTAACCCATTTCCATTAATCTGTGTATCAAAACGGGGCAGTGACTTACCAGGTAAAGTTTTGGCATCTGTCTCCCTTGGGGCTACATGGTTTCCCTCTACCTTACCTTCTTTCTCCCAGCATTCAGTTTAGATTTTTCCACCTAGCTCTACTCTGCCCTATCAGGCCAAGGCACTTTGTTTATTCATTAAACAATAAAAGCAACACATGCAGATGGATCTCCCACACCACTCAGTGACATTTCATTGGAGAAAACTACATTTTCCCTTTTACAGAGCTATCAGTTGGGAACAGCTTCTTGGTTAGGATTGGGTCTCTCTGCTGGATTCCCTTTTTCCTTTCTGGGATAGGTTTGTTTTTAACTTGCTTAGGCATTGTGAGCATGCTATCGTAGCTTCTGTGAGTCAGGATTGTGTGTATCTGTCCTGTTGTGTCTGGAAGACACTGCTTCCTTGCTGTCATCAACCACCTCTGCATCCTACAAACTTTCTACATCCTCTTTCCTCTGTATATACTACTGTCCTTTGAGGGGATAGGGTTGATAAAGACATCCTCAAAATGGTTTCTACCCCAGTCACTTACTAGCTACTTACAGGGTCTCTCTTTTGTAGGCCCAATGCAAGGAGCCACAGTCATTGTAAGTACTTGTTTGCCATGGCTATGTTATTTCTAGAAGGTGAAGTTTTGCCACACTTTCCTCTATCTTTCCCCAGTTATTATACACTTTCTGTTACCTGTTCTCTAATGTTCCCTGATCCTTAGAGAAGGTGAAGTAAATATCTTGATTATGACTGAGCCCTCATCTATTGATTAATCATGGTGGGATATTTGTTATTTGTTTGATATGGCTCTTGCTTTTGCAGTGGGACTTCAACATCTGGATTAAATTGCTGAATGTGTCTTTTTAAAATTTATATTTATTTATGTATATATGTATGTATGTATGTATTTATTTATAGGAGGAACATGTGCATGCCATGGCACAGCATTGTAAATCAGAAAGCAAACCTCAGATATTGGTTCTTTCCTACTGATCTGAGGTCACCAGATTGGTAGCAAGAGGCTTTACCTGATGAGCCAGATTACTTGTCTATAGATATGTCTTTTGATGTGTGATGCCCAATGTGGCATGTTGCCAGGGGAAAACACAGAGTTAGAGACAACAGACTAAAGTATTTCAGGAATCTTTAAGGGGCTACCTATGGAACAGGGGATCTGTATCAGTCATGAGAAGTAGTACAACTTGAGACAGATTCCTTGCAGTTTTAAACTTGACAGAGTGATCAATAATTTCCTTTTTATGAATTTTTGTAATCATGTTTATATTTCTTTTAATATATGAAAAAATGAAATTAAATTTTTATTTGAGAAATGACAAATATGCTATAATTGGAAATTTTATTTCCACAGGTACCTATTTAACTTGTACTGTTAGTCCGACACTGTAATTACAATGTTATAAAAAATTAAGATGAGACATGAACTCTGCTATAGATTTTTTTCAAATAGAAAATGATAGAATATAATAATTCATTATAATGATTATTTTGGGGAAGTTAAGCAGCTCTCAAAGGGATAGCTTTATAAAACTGGATATTGCCTTTGGGAAGCTCATACCTTAATTTACATAAAACATTTATTTGAACAAAAGACCATGTATTCATCCTCTATGGGAATATTATCTAAAGTTTCTTCAACCATGAAACAAAGATATGCTTTTGTTGTGTCCCTGCATATTTGTACTACAAATAATATTTCATCAGAATAGATAGAAAAGGAAATAGATCTTGCATGAGTATTGCTCATTTTTATAAACGACATTTCATTTTTGAATAAATTTAATCTGATAATTCAGAACATTAAATGTTTCTCTCAAGCTTGCAACTATAAGATAGATTCTTTTGTGATTCAATCACTGAAGCTCATCAGCATCTTCCAGTTCTGCCCTTGATGTATCTATAAGATTCAAAATATCACCTTGGCTTAAAACCAGTGTCAATGGATGCTTAAATATTCTCTGACCTTCAATTTTGCCCAAAGGACCTCTGATTTCTGTCACTTTTCTCTAATTGATCTAAGTAACTAGCAGCCATCATCAGGATTAAGCATTTAATCTATGCTTCCACCATTACACGGATTTTTTCTGGGTCTAGAATACTAGAAATTTAAATTCCCTATGCACTCAGTTATGAAATTCATTTTTAGTTTCTTCCATGAAAGCATGAAGGGAGATAAGAAGTTATAAGAAGTAACAAAAGCCAACTTTCAATGTTTGCCCACATCCTTAGCAGAAGATAGCAGTCAACTCCAGGTTTCCTCTACCATAGCATTAAGATGACTTTCTCCTGATGGTTGTCACCACTGTAAAGACTTCCTTCTCATGAAAATAAAAGTAAAGCCCATAGCATCTCTCCATAGATAATTTATACCAGTATGTACAAAGAACTGGTCCTATGAATAGATGTTCCGGCTTTTGTTTTGGGAATCGCAGCTTTTACTCTGCTCTTCCCATTCCCCCTGGAAGTAGCCTCTATCTGCTATTAAAGTCTTGCTAACCTCAGTATTTCCATTAAACTCTTTAAGCTTTCTACTCCCTTTTTCATTAAAAATAATTTTGTTTACAAAAGCATGTACTTAATCTTTTATTGCTATTGTTTTAAATTAAACTTAATTTTTTAATTGAGTAGCATGAACACAGAAAGAGGACATAGACATATCTGAAGTGATACCTTTTCAAAAAATAGATATTTTATAGGATTATTTTGTTCATGTTAGAATCAAGTGTTCTAGTTTTGAATATCAAAAAGAATCCTATTTCATCCAATACCAACTCTTATATGAAGAAGATAAGAGCATTCAGAGTACAATGAGAACCTGATTACTATCTAATAATATTCCATGCTCTAAAAAGGCTACTAAAAATTCTTGAACTCTCCAGAACATCAAATCATTTATGAAGGAGTCTATAGTAGTCCATTGGTAGTTAAAGAGACTTACTGGGACCACCAAGGTAGACATAAAACACAACTATAATATTAATACTGAAAATTCTTAAAGCAAAGAAAACCAGAGAACAAAATCCCAGAGAACCTAGACAACAATGAGGACAAGCATGCACAAAATACCATCAAAATGTTATGTAATCCCCATAAACATACAAATATCTTTATATATAGATAGATATAATTAATTGAATTAATCTTCCATGAATGTGATAAAATCTATTTAAATAAAAACAATGTTGAGAATACATTTCTGGAAAAGAATATAACACATAGAACAAGAGACAAAGAAACATATAATAGTACATTGTATAACTCATCAATAATCTGATTCATTATTCCTCAAAGTGAATGACCAAGATTGTGGTGCTAGAGGCCAGCCTTGGTTGCACTGTGAAACACTCTCAAATACAAACAAACAGTCACAACAAGTCAAACAAGAAATGGAAAATAAATATGATTATTTAGAGAATTTTTTACATAAATGACAATATTCTATATTATGGTGATAAAACCTCATGCTGAGAGATTTACACAGTCATTAATTACAGGGAATTCAAATAAAGCATCAACT
This sequence comes from Alexandromys fortis, assembly GCF_014885135.2. Taxonomy (NCBI): domain Eukaryota; kingdom Metazoa; phylum Chordata; class Mammalia; order Rodentia; family Cricetidae; genus Alexandromys; species Alexandromys fortis. Next base: position 38,198,933 of record NW_026067949.1, read on the forward strand.
CATGAAATTAAACAAAGAAGCTTGGACATATGGATAGATGCTGCAAAACTTCTTGTGCCTACATCCTACTTGACCTTTGTTTTAACACGGAAACTTTTAAAAATAACTCAGTAATCATTTTTACATATTGTTCAGCATATGCTAAAAAATTACATGCTTTTAAAGTCCCCATTTTTAACAATATCTTGATTCAAACTTTGAAAATTCCATAAATATATGCACTGAATTTTGATCACATCCAACACCCACTACCCCCTTCTAACTTCACCTGAATTACTCATCTAATCTTCATCCTAACTCAGTCCCTATTATTATTTATTCCCCCCTGTGTTCAATTAGTATTTATATTTACGTGTGTCTGGGGCACAAGGAGCCTATTAGCATCTTCATCTAAAGAAAGGACACTCCTTCCTTCATCAGTAATCAGCCAGTCTACTAGGGTGGAGTCTGAGGAACCTTCATCTCATTCCTACTGGATTGTTGACTGACTTGATCATGTAAAAGGTTTGTGTATGCAGGCACACCTGCTCTGAGTTAACAAATCAACCATATCATATCTAGAAGACCAAAATTCACAATTCTCTTCCCTGTATTCCATCTTTAGATACAAGTTTGATATAAATGAGCCCCATAGAAGTGAACACTCATAGTCAGGTGTTATCAGAACTTTTATTATTATAATTTGCATTCACCACTACCCAATACAAAAATAAACATCTGTGAACAAAGTTAAGAACTCTATAGATCTATTTACTTAGCACAAACATTAAGAGGACAATTTGATAACATGAACATTTAGTAGAACGTGAAATCCATTCCATAGGAGTTAACAGAAGCTGAACCAGCAACCAGAGAGCCTGCATAGAACTGACCTAGGCCCTCTGAATACACGTGTATGTGTGTGTGTGTGTGTGTGTGTGTGTGTGTTCATGTGTGTGTGTAGAGAGAGAGAGAATATATTATACATGTATAAATACATACACACACATACGTGTGTATGAGGAGCGCCCACTTGTTCGTCCCAGATGCCCAGAACCGAAATAATCACACAGAAATTGTACTAATTAAAACACTGTTTGGCCCATTAGCTCTAGCATCTTATTGGCTAACTCTTGCATCTTAATTTAACCCATTTCTAGTAATCTGTGTATTGCCACAGGGCAGTGGCTTACCAGCAAAGATTCGGCATGTCTGACTCTGGCAGCTCCATGGTGTCTCCCTGACTCCATCCTTCTTTCTCCCAGCATTCAGTTCTGTCTTTCCTGATTACCTAAGTTATGCCCTCTCAACAGGCCAAGGCAGTTTATTTATCCATTAATGGAAATCACAGCACACAGACAGGACTCCCACATCACACACACACACACACACGTGTGTGTGTGTGTGTGTGTGTGTGTGTGTGTGTGTGTGTAGCTTGGTCTCCTTGAGAGACTCCTTACAGTAGGAACAGTTACTGGCTCTTACTATTTTGATAAGTTTTGGTACCCTATTCCTCATAGCGAGTTGCCTTGCCTAGCCTGAATACAAGGGAAAGTTCTTAGTCTTACTTAACTTGATATTTCATGTTTTGTTCATATCCATGGGAGGCCTGCCCATTTCTGAATTGAAATGAAAGAAGAGTGGATTTGGGTTGGCAGATGGCAGGTGGGAGGTAAAGGACTTGGAGGAGAGAAGAGAGAAGAAACTGAGGTCGGGATATAAAATAAATAAATGTTTAATAAATTAATGTATTTAATTTAATAAAATAAGAGACCAGATAATATGAATGAAAAAATAACTCAGTTCTAGAAGTTGAGAAATATAAGAGATAACTGACATTTTAACTGAAATTTTAAGAAAGTATAGTATTTATTTGTACATACATAATAAGTATTCATAAAATGTAGAAGGAAAAACAGTATATGTTAAATTTTCCAATACAAAGAGGAAATCACAGAAAAGTGTGTACATTTGTTCTTAGATGCAGTATGAAAACACTCCAGAAATAAGAATTATGCAATGACTATTAAGCACTTGATTTTCAATAGATGCTCTAAGCAAATTAATCACTTCCATCTTTTCCATCATTCACTGTGCTAATTTTATTTAAATGCTCTTAAAGATCCACAATATTGACAACAAACCAATTTATGAGTTAGAAAAAAATATGTAGTTTTAAAGCAAAGAAATACAACTGCTTTAGCCAAAATAAAGAACTCTAAATAAAACTGATGCCTTGAAGATGCTCCTGGCCTTGCTAGATCCTGGCTTACTCCTTCATCTTCTTCAGAATGCAGGCAGGCACAGAGGCTCTATCTTTCATGTTGATAAGCAAGCCCATTTCTCCTATTTCACTTATCTTCTTGACTTAAACATTCCTTACAGTGGAAACGTCAAGGTATATATATTTGGACAAAGACTGATATATTAAGGAAGAAACTAGAGAAGAATAAAACTAAATTCAATAGTAGAGACAGCACAGAATAATACTTAAACAGATACACACACAAACACACACACACACACACACACACACACCTACAATCTCAGCCAAATTTTAAACAGTTTCCATATGCCATAAGTATGCCACACACAAAAAAGAGAGTTTTCTGGTAACAAAACTGTATCTCCTTTAGGCTTAACTCCGTGTAAGCTGTCGGGCTGTGATTAGTGGAGTTTCATATTAGAAGTGATGTAGATGAATCAAAACTCTGAATGAGCCAGTCACCACAGAAGTCCATCCCGCCTTCCTAATAGTCATCCAACTCTTCAGCGTGGAAGCAAGTCCTGACACCATGGATACGAACAAGGGAAGACACCATCCACACTGTTACCATTTCAGGGACTGTCAAAGGCAGCTAATATGGTCTGATACAGTATTAGCTGAATTGTACGTATGCTGGCAGATGCCTCTCTAATCTTGGTGCACTCATACATTCAAACATAGTCACTGAAAATGGCCATGTTAACTCCAAATTCATACTTTGTCAGTCAAAATTCACATCTCTAATCCCCTGCCTGGGTAAGCACTTTGTTGAAAAGTGGCATCATTTACAATCCTGACAGCAGGGTGTGGGGTGCCAGGAGCGGCAAATGTGCTGTCATCCCGCTTCAGAGATGGCAACCAAATTTACAGAACAGTGCAAAAAGATAAAAAGTCTCTCAAAAATATATAAACAACCAACATATGTATGTAATCAGCATGAGTAAAGCAGAAAAAAAACTCATTTTGAAGATTCTAATAGCTTTTCATTTATCCTTTCATATTTTACTTTATCTTGTAACAAATAGTATTTGAACACTTTTCCATTTTTTGCATCATAGCCATTTCATTAAAAGAATAAATTCAATATAAGGTTTCAAACAATGATTTAGTTTTAAAATTAACTTTAAACAACACTTATTGCAAATTACTGATATCAAAGATTTAATTGAATAAACTCCATATTAAACCATTGGATATGATTCTCATTAAAATTTAAACAAATTTCCAAATATCCTTTTATTTTTCTGGTTTGCTTTTCCAATGTAGTCAAAGGACAAATGAAAATGTCTCAGGTGTGGGTCTTAAGTCAAAAATCACATAAACATGTGACTTAATGGAAAAAGACGTATTACATTCACATCCTTTGGTTTACGGTGGAAAAATATCCACATAACCCAGGCACTTTTGTCATATATTTTGACCATGTTAATTAATTTCCAATTACTTACTTCATTTTACAAACAGAGAAGCATATGTATATAACAAAAATTAACAAAAAAAATGAATGTTAAAAACAACAAGGAAAATATATAGGAGAATTTGGAGGGATGAAAGAGAAAATTGAAATAATATGACTATATTATATAATGTCAAAAACTAATGGAATTAAAGATAATAATAAAATAATTAATTAGATGCACTTTTATCAATGGTGATAATCAAACTAGAGATAAATAATTAAAACCCAGAAATTCAAACGTACTGTATTATGCAAAACCACAGAAGAGAAAGTTTACTTAATTCATGGATTCTTAATAAAATAAACAGAAACATGAATTTTATTTTTTTCCTTTTATTGAAAATGATTCTTTTCTCATACAGTCTATCCTGATTACAGGTTCCTCTCAATCTAATCATCTCAACTATTCCCTACATCTTGTCCCTTGAATCTATTCCCTTTCTGTCTCTTATTAGAAAAGAGCAGGCTTATAAGACATAACAGTAAAGCATAATAAAATAAAATAAGTAAGATATCATGTAAAGTTGAACAAGGCAAACCAACAAAATGAAAAGAGATCAAGGGCAGGCAAAACTGTCACAGACCCAGACATTCACACATTCAGGAATCCCCCTCCCAAATATTCTAACTTTAAACCTATAATAAGGATGCATAGGACCTGATGCAGACCTTTGTAGGCCCTGTGCTTGCCACTTCAGTCTCTGTAAACTCACATGAGCTTCGTTCAGTTGATTTAGAGGACCTTGTTCTTGTGGTGTCCTACATCCTCTCTGACTCTTACACTCTTTTTTGTCCTTTTTCCTAGAGTTCCCTGAGTCTGTGGGGAAAGATTTGGTAAGACACTCATTTAGAGTTATGTGTTCTCAGGTCTCTGTGTTTAATTTGTCTGGCTGTGGGACTCCACATTTGTTCCCCTTTGCTATAAAGTGAAGCTTGGATGATGATGCTTAATAAGGCATTGATATATAAGCATAGTAGAACATCTCACTACTTTTTAGACCAGTAGTATTTAGCTTGATTTAGGCCTTTGGCCTAAATACTTTCTGGTTCCTGGTCACCCAACCAGTGCCAGATAAAAAGAAAAAGAAAGAAAGAAAGAAAGAAAGAAAGAAAGAAAGAAAGAAAGAAAGAAAGAAAGAAAGAAAGAAAAAACAGAAACAAAGAACAGAAAAAAAGTCAAAAACAGAAAAACACCTGACACAAAACATCTAGAAAATCTGGGGCACATGAAAAGCCCAAATCTAAGAATAAGAGGAAATAGAGGAAAGAGAAGAAGCCCATATCAAAGACCAAGAAAGCATTTTCAAGAAAATTATAGAAGAAAATTTTCTAACATAAAGGATATGTGTATAAAATTATAAAAAGCACAAAGAATACTGAATAGATTGGAAAAGAAAAAAAATCCCCTCAGCCCATAATAATTAAAACACTAAATGTACAGAATCAAGAAAGAATATTGAAAGCTGCAAAAGAAAAGGACCAGGTAGCATATAAAGGCAGACCTATTAGAATTAAACTTCTCAAGAGAGATTCTAGCAATATGAATTTTAAACTTTATTATGCGCATACATAGGAATAAAAAAATACTAGGATTTTCTACTTTTCCTTATCTCCTGCCTTGTATCCTCCATTCACACCAGTTATACAAGGAAAACAAATAATGAAGTAGTTTTTCCAGGTCCTTAGAATCTGATAACCCTCCTCCCAGGTAAGGTTAGACAGCATTGCCTACTCAGCTACTGCCCACTATCAATTCTGCTTCTTCGTGTGTTTGAGAGAATGTTGAGAAGATTCAGAATGAACGTGATGAAGTTGTCTATGTCACATGTTCTGTCTCATGTATCCAGAGTTTCCTATGTGAAGGACTGTGTTTTGTTTTTGACGTAGCTTGTGAAGCATGTAACGCTGTAGATGCATCATGGTCATATAGAACATGATCCAAACATGTTTGTGGCTACTGGCCACACCCCATAAAAGACTGTTCTTTACACCTTAAATTGATTTGTATTTTTTCAAGTTGACTAATAAAACACTTATAAGAACTGCTCATTTTAACACAAGTGTGGAATGAGTCTGGCATTAAATATTTACACCTAGATTACCATCAACCTGTCTAGAGAGGTCTTCCTGGCCAATAAGTCTCCTAGATATAGTAAAGGTTCTATATATTTTGCTGTTACGCAGATGAATTGCTTTCATGACTTTTTAGGTGGAAAATCTCCAGGTATTTTGAAAGTCACATTGCTCTGCTACACCTGCATAGGTGATCCTGTTCAGACATATCAACTTCTGCCTAATAGGCATGCTTCTCAGTTATGTCTTTTATTCTATTCTGTCTTTGCAGTTACTTGGTGCCAGGGAATTCAACAGTCTCATAGTGAGACATTTCTCCTCTGTATTTTATAACATCATGTCTTGCTTTTGGCTGCTCTGATGCCTAGGTATATGTCATTTATCATATAATGTTTTGGAAGGAAATTGATCCCAAAACTCTTACTTGTATTAAAGATAGTATGTTATGGAAAGAAAAATAGATCTGAGAAGAGAAAAAAATAGTTGATGTTTATTTTTTTTAAACTTCTTGCTGTTCTGCTTTTGTATGTACCCACATAAAATTCAAACAATAGTAACAGAGACACTGGATTATTAAGTAAAAGTTTTCCCAAACCTAAGTATCAAGGATCCTCACTCTTACATTACTAATTAAATAACAAACTATAATGGTATATTATCTGTTATATGATACAAATTAAAGATATATTCAAATAGTGGATGCCAGATCTTAAAATATATTTCATTTAAATATATTGCAAAATTATAGTGATACAGAACCCACGACCAGATCCTGTTTTGATACGTTAAAAGAAAGTCATATATTAATATAGCTCTTCCAATTTTTTCAAATATTCTAAGTAAATTTTTGCTTAAATGATTTCTTATATAATTTGATGATATTTATTTTTATTAGACTATTAACTGAGGAAGAAGAATTTGATTTGTACCAGATGGCTAAATGTAACATAACACTCAGAAATATCATGAGCACCACATGGAACTGAAGTGTCATACGGAACCAGATATATTTCTGTATCACCCCCATCACTATGAAAGAAAATTGTGAATATTGAGTAAATGTGTTGAGGTGTTTAAGTAATTTGAGGCTTTTAAACATTGGGCTAAAATCTCCTAGTGTTAAAATAGGGATGTTATAATGTAATGACTGCTAGTAATTTTGTAGTAAACAACAAATTAGGTTCATTAATATTTAATGAGTGCAGTATTCTCAAAATGTTTTATATATTTTGCAGTGAGATGCCATTTACAACATGGGGATATTCATGAATGAAAGTTCCAAAATTGCTAAGAGAAAATCCTGACACCATCATTCCTTACCCAGCAAAGCATCAAAACCTGTGGATGTTTACAAATTAGAAAATATCTATAGTATGGCCAAATAATTTAGATATAAGTAGTTATAAATATAATTTGTAAGATAAGAGAACTGAGTTGAAAGAATAATATATTTTCTTTTCAAGGGGATAACTAAAAAAAGATAAAGTTGCTATAATTTAATGAGCGTTTTACTTCATTTTCATCATTCTGGGAAGTTATTAAATCAGAGGGAGAGAGAGAGAGAACAAGAAAAGAGGAATATCTATTGAGAGAGCCATTTTGGCGCTAGCAAGAAACATGGCACTAGGAAAATTCTCAGGAATCCACAAGAATGACCACACCTAAGACCCTAAGCGACAGTGGAGATGGTTCCTGAACTGGCTTTCTCCTATAATCTATTTGATGACTACCTTAATTGTCAACATAGAAACTTCATCCAGCAACTAATAGAAGCAATTTCAGAGATCCACAGCTAGCACTGAGCCAAACTCCCAGAGTCCAATCACAGAAAGGGAGGAGTGATAATATGAGCAAAGGGTTCAAGACCATGGTGGCGATACCCACAGCAAGAGCTGACCTGAGCTAGTGGGAGCTCACTGACTCCAGACTGACAGCAGGGGAACCTGTATAGGGCCAAACTAGGCCCTCTAAATGTGGGTGATGGTTGTGAGATGCGGACAGTCTATGGGACCACTGGCAGTGGGACCAGGACTTATACCTAGTGCTTGAACTGGCATCTAGGAACACATTCTCTTTGGAGGGATACCTTGCTCAGCCTAGATATAGGGGAGGAGCCTTAGTCTTTTATCAAAGTCAAGTGTCAGACTTTGTTGACTCCCTATGGGAAGCCCTAACCCCTCTCAGGAATGGATGGGGGCTGTGATTGGTGGAAGGTAAGGGGAGCAGGTGGAGGGGTGGGAGAAGGAACTGTGTTTGGTATTCAAAATGAGAAAAGATTGTTTTAAAAAAATAAAAATGATATCTGTAGTTTGTTTTGTCTTTCTAGCTAAATAAATATAAACTCACTGGACTTAGAATCTTTTTAGTTTCTTAATATGATTTCATTACTTTAAAACTGACATATTTCAAAGATACATAATTTGGCAATGTTATTAGAAAAAGATGGAAAAGTTTCCAAGCATATCTTTTTTTATTATTTTAAATATGTTAATCCATGACTTTATTTAAAAATAAAATTCTATTTTAAAATAGCTTTGCATTAAAAGAAAAAGAGTTTTAAAAATTACTGAGAATTCCCAAACACATAATGTCCCCTATTCCCATTTTCTTTTTTTATACCTTTTTAAAAAACAGATTCTGCTCTCTTGTGGCATATCCTTATTATTTTCCCTTCATCAACTACTTCCAGTTTCTTCCCCTTTCCTTTCCATCTAGATCCACTAATGCCTCTCAGTAGAAAAGAACTGGTTTCTAAGAAAACAACCAAATGTAGCACAATAAAATATAATATATTCTTTAAAAATGGACAAGGCAAGACAGCAGAAGAAAAAGAGGCCAAGGACTGGGTTTTGATCCTACTGCATGTAATGACTTTGTGGGAGCCTAGTCTGTTTGGATGTTCACCTTCCTAGTCCTGGATGGAGAGGGGAGGACCTTGGACTTCCCACAGGGCAGGGAATCCCAACTAATCTTTGGACTGGAGAGGGAGGGGGAGGGGGATGAGGAGAGGAGGTAGAAATTTTTTTTTTTTTTTGCAAGGTTTTTCTGTAGCTTTAAACCCTGTCCTGGAACTAGCTCTTTTTTTTTTTTTTTTTTTTTTTTTTTTTTTTAAGATTTCTTT
>NW_026067949.1:38208085-38253525 GCF_014885135.2 Alexandromys fortis
CTCGCGGTCCTGAGTTCCTTGCTTGTGCTCTCTCTCCTTCTGCTCCTGATTTGGACCTTGAGATTTCAGTCCGGTGCTCCAATGTGGGTCTCTGTCTCTGTCTCCTTTCATCGCCTGATGAAGTTTAATATTCAGGAGGATGCCTATATGATTTTCTTTGGGTTCTCCTTCTTATTTAGCTTCTCTAAGAACCCGAATTTTAATTCACTTTTTAAAAGTTATCTTCAAGGTAAATAACCTAGCTATCCTGGAGGAAATTTACTACTGAATATAATTTTAAGTTTTTTTAAAGAAAAATATGCTAAATAACCTTACTTATAAAGTTGGGGTCATAAAAATGGGTCTGTTTACTTGTACTTTCATTTATTTCTCTATTTTCTTTATCTTAATGTATGTATACCTTTAAAATTCCAGTAGTATACCAGAATTTGCACCTAAATCTGTGTGTATTCATGGAAATCTATCCATTTATACTAAATTAATTTGTGAGGAGAAAATTATTGTGTTTGAGATACAAAGTGTAAAGTCCCCTGTTGAACTACATCATCCTATCCCTAAGTTACTGAAAGCATGAACTTCTAAGAATTATTAAAATTTTACGTAAGAAAACAGAGACATGACTGAGGCATGTGTTTGTGGAAATTCATTGTGTCTGTTTGTATATTGAATACATACTTGTTTCAGTGTTATTGAGGAGAGATAAGACTTTGACCTAGGAAGGAAGCTGACCCAAATAAACTTTGGAAATTTTGTGTGCTTTAAATCTTTCTTCATGATTTGAATCACATAGTAAATCATGAACTACTTAGCAAAGGCATAGTCATAAATTTTCTTTTATAAATATTTTTTCTGTATGAAACAATAAGTAGTTAGATTTAATTAACTTTTCAGTAGGATGACATCAGAAAATCAGTAATTATTTGTGCAGTTCTTTCTTATCTGAAGGTAGCTGTTGCTTCTCTGTGATGCAAGTCATGGGACTGTCTATATATAGTACAACATAAGAGTCACGTACCAGGATAGTTCCAGTAAATATTAGTGAAGCTCACTATTCTGTCAATGATTTCATTTCCCAGTAGCTTTCGGATGATAAAATTTGAGGGTCTATTGCTGACTTCTTGTTGGCTTATCATACTATTTCTGTCATTAAGCTTTTCAGGAAAATAAGCCAATTTCATCAAACTGAAAAAGGAAATCTTACTATTAAATACACAAAAAGAAGCCTAATGTTGTTGAGTTAAAATAACAAAATATGTAGAATTTATAGAGTATTATTTTATACCTTGCAATTATTTTTCTGTAAGACAGATGTGTTAGCTAACTAAGTAGCTACTTTATAAAATTGAGCTGAGCCATTTGTGTATACTCCATTTGTTGAATGTTATGCACAACGCTAGAGTAAAAGTGAACACACAGGTATTTCATGTCAATTTAATTTCCTTTGGTTATTATTCTCAGCAATGGGTAGGTCGCATATGCATAGGATATTGGTTCTAGTGTTAGGTTTTGTTAATCGTCAGTACTGTAAGTTATAATGTCTATACCACTACAATGCATATCAACACTGAATACAGTCTCCCTCTTTCAATACCCCTTGACTAATTATTATTATTATTATAAATAAATAATCACATATTTTATAAAATATAATTATTAACTAATTTTAGAATAATGTTTAAAAATGTTCTGAAAGAAACATAACATGTTATCTATAAAATGAAAAATGACTATCAAAGGTGACAGAAATGTAGGGTCTTTATTGTTAAAACAAGTTTATTAATTCATATATTTTACAGGAAAATTATAAAAAATAAAGAAATGTCTATTTGTTGTTCATAAAAATCAGCAAGTGAGTTGTTCACTGGCTCTACTTACATGAAAACTCTGCCTTAGATGCCAATGAGAAAAATGTCAATTTCCTTAAAAATAAGTCAGTTGATGGACAAAAATCAATATAGGTTGCAAAGGCCCATTCAAGGGTAGAATGTACTTGGAAACTCAGAAGGATAGGCACTTCTTAAATTGTATTTGTAGAGATAACTACTTGCTGTGTTTTACATTACAACTAATTTTTCTACTCCCAAAGTCAATGAGATTTATATTCCCAGAAATATTACCACAAATTGATTTTGTCTGATATTGCTGATTTTATAATTTAGTCATAAGTCCTTCTCCAGGGCCTCAGAAATGACTTAAGATTGTACAAATATAGATTAATTATTTAGCAAACATATTACATTGTTTTAAAATTTGCCATTGTAATTTGTAATCTCATATGTATATGTGACATCATGATTCAAAATATATTATTTTTAAAGTTCTTTTTTACTCTTTAAGTATATTTTATTTTTGGAAATTGAAAATAATTATATTATTTCTCCATTTCCTTTCCTTCTAGCCTTTCTCATGTATCCCCCACCAGTTTCCTTTTCAAATATTTGTCCTCTTTTACATTAATTATTGTTACACACACACACACACACACACACACACTTGAGTGTGTATGTTTGTGTCTGTTTGTATAAAACATCTCATGAAAATTAAATCATTTTGTTTTCAGGGAAGGAGGACAAGACTTTTAATATTTAAGTCTATAGATAAAAATACAGTTCAATATGTGTTTTACCAGTTCCTTTGAAGAAGTTTAAATAAATTTTTTTCTTCCATTTTGCTTGCCTAATAAATGAACCCTAATAATCAAAAAATGACAAAGCTATCAAATATGTCCTTGGTATCTCACAGGATTACCTGAAATATATCTTGAATAATTAAAATGTTTAATAATTACAATGTTTAGAAAAGTCTCTGAGAAGTTCATCTATAACATGAGACTTCTGTCTCACCCAGTCCTGCAGTTGTTCAGTTCCAAAGAAACACATAGAGGCTCATATTAATTATAAACTGTTTGACTTTTTCGCTCAGGCTTACCATTAACTACCTCTTACAATGTAAATTCATCCATAATTCTCATCCATGTCTAGCCACGTGGCTTGGTACCTTTTATCAGTGAGGCACTCTCATCTTGCTTCCTCTGACTCTGTCTGGTGACTGCATCTTTCTGCCTTTTCTCTTCCCAGAATTCTCCTAGTCTGGTTACCCTGACTATGCTTTCTGCCTGACTACTAGCCATGCAGCATTTTATTAAACCAATATGCATGATCAGGTTACAGTGTATATGAGCATTATCCTATAGCATTCATCTGAGTCAGAAATTTTCTTCCTACAACCAACTACTAGCTCAAACAGAGCTACACAAAGGAACTTCATTTGTGAGACTCACTGAGATAAATGACTTATTTTGTATTTTGTACCCATTCAGTGAATAATCACAATAATAACTTCTTGAAGTTCTGTCTTCCTTTATAATTTCCCAAAAGGTGGAGACCTGTCTGTAGGTTGAGAGTATCATTATTTTGAGACAACATTCTGCTAGTAATCTTCAAATTTAACTGCAGGGCAAATAGTTTAAATGGACTTTAATTTCCAAGTATATGTTCCCTTTGAGAGAAAAAAAAAGTACTATTTTTTTAAAATTACCAATTTAACAAGCAGTTATTTCCTGAATATTTTAGACTGTGTAGAAAACAAATTATTTTTACACATCTTCTGACAGATAACATAGTTCTGTGAATGATGGAACCTTGCAACATTTATTAGCATTTCTTCAGAAGATATAATTATTTTACACACTACAGATTTCAGAAATCAAGCTAATGTAGTCTTTATAATAAATTTACATGGATTTAAAATATGGAAATATTTAAAATGCATTTTGGGGGAATTATTTGATTTTAATAAGATGTGGTTTTAATCCAATAGTACCAAAAGACTTTACAGCCTTAGGAAAGTCAGTGCAGAATACTTATTATATCATAAGCTGTATTATTAATTGCTATAATAGGGAAGACATTCACAATACATAGAATTAAATATAATAAAGTATTTTAGAACATAGAAATGATTATTTCTATTAAATTGATTCATGATTTTCATTGTGGTATTCTAATTTATAAATTCCATTATGAAAATTTTTTATTTTCATTTATTTTTGTTTCTCAAATCAGGAAGTTTTGAAGACAGATTTTAGGTAAGAAAAATCTCATGAATTCCTTTATATTTGAATTTCATAACACATATTAGGAAACTTTCATTTGTCATGAGAATTCATTTTCAAGAATTATGACTGATTCTCTCCTTCCCCTTCCAGTCTTCTGTATACTGGTATAAAATAAGTAGGAAATTATTAAAATTTTATGTTTATTATGCTCAAAACTTTTAGGCTCACTATTATTTTTGAGGGGAAATTGATATTGATAAATGGCTAAATATATCACTTTTATTTTTATTCAGCTTCTGAAAAATATTTTTTGTTATAATAAAAATTAACTGCTTGAAGATGTTCAGCTAAAATTTGTTTTATAATTTGGATCACATAAATGCCACATGCAAATGCAGATATATGTATGCATATATTTACATAATTAATGTATGGCAAAGGTGGGAGAACTTGAGAAATTATTTTCCTTAAATAATTATATTTTGCTATTTTTCTGTTTAATTAATGCCTGTAGTGTAGTATGAATGAAAATGAATGAAATTTATGCCCTGGCAATGCTGAAGCATGCTTGGGAAACCCGTATACAGTGGTTCTGTTGAACTTGTCCATATTGGGTTTCATAGTTTAAATTGATGAGGACGACTGACCAATTGTCTTTCTCAAGACACCACCAGATCTCCTTTCAAATGGTTATGAGTCATTAGGTGGTTGCTGGGAATTGAACTTAGGACCTTTGGAGGAACAGACAGTGCCCTTGTTTGCTGAGCAAATAAGAATGTGTATTTATGTGTGCATATACAATATAGGTGTATAGTAACTTGAGTGTCTTCCCTGCTCTTATGGTATATTGTTGATACAAGGTAACACTTTGAAAAGAGTTTGTTTTTCAGTCTCACTGGTAGACCAGCAATCCCATGATATATACCTATTTACATCCGCCAGGACTGAGATTACAACCCAAGGCAGGACACAAGTGCTGAGGACCCAAACTCAGGTCCTCATATTTATAAAGAAGCACTTTAACAATCGAACAACTTACACAGTCCTATACATACTATCTTACTGAAGAACAAATCTTCACAGAAAACTGTTCCCTGCACATATGATCATTTCATCTACTTTCTCTTTGTACGTGAAGGCCAAGAAAGCAAAGGATTAAAATAAATTATTTTCAGGAGCTCAAGTTGCCTGATGTAAAATCAAAATCAAGCCAACACTGTTTAATCATTAGGCTCCTTTTATCCTTTCATTTTGCTCATCATTTAACTAAAGTTAAAATCCTTTAAATATCTTTGAAATATTATTGCAAAATGAATTTTGGTTTTTTTCTGAAAGAGTTTATCACTTAAAATATATTCAAACTTACCTAAAATGAAATAATCTTTTTAAATAATTTGGAATACCTCAGGTTAAATTTTATAAGGAATATCACTTATTCATTCTTTCACCATAATTTTTCAAAGGTTTACAGGCATGAGTGAAGAAATAATAACAATGTATGTTTGTTATTTGATTTTAAAATCATTACATTTTAGTAATTATTAAATCTACTGTTAACCAAGGCTAACTAGAATTATGGAAGCTAATAAAGTCAAATTTGAAATAAGATTGATGAAATAAAAAGTTATATCTAAAAAGAGAAATATTCAAAAAGTCATATTCAAAAACTACTATTTGAAAGATTAATTTTAATAAATGTTTAAAATTTATACATGTTTACAGTCTACTTAGAATCACTTTAAATGTTCCACTGAATTAAATAATACAGATTTTGCAAAAGTCTGTTAGGAAAAGGGCAATTTTTTGTCTAACTTGATTGATAAATGCAATGCTAAGTATTCCAGCTCTGAGAGAAATTTAACCTATTGTACAATGTGAGTGTAGTTACATACTAACCCACATTTCTATGATAAAAAGAAGGAATATGCACTTTTTCTAGATTAGAAAGAACATCTCTTTATACAGTGTGTTGGAATAACTATGAGATGTCAAGTATTAGCTGCAGGAAAGTCCTTTTGAAATAGGACTCAATTTGCTCAAGATTGAAGGTCAACAATTGAAAAGCAAGATCTCACAAAACTAAAAAGCTTATTTACAGCAAGAGAAACAACCAGTGAAGTGAAGACAGAACCCCACAGAGTAAGGGATAACTTTGTCTAGTTACAGATTCAAACCAAGAAGGATATTCAAAATATGCAAAGAAATAGTTCACTTTACCCTAGTCAGAATGGCAAACATCAAGTGTGAAAAGGAAAATCAAGCTGACAGCAAATTCTGGGAGGATTCTGGGAAAGGAAAACCCTTATGTATGGTTGGTGGAACTGCAAACTGGTATAGCTATTTTAAAAACCAGCATGGAAAGCTCTCAAAATCTTGGCTGAGCAGTAATCCTTGTAAAGTAATCACCTTTAATCCCTGTACTCAGGAGGCAGAGACAGGTGGATCTCGTTGAGTTCGAGATCAGCCTAGTTTGTTAGTTTCAGGACATCCAAGCCTGTTATATAGAAAAACTGTGTCTCAAAAAAACCACCACCATTGCTACCACTAACAACAACAACAACAATAAATTAAATAAATAAATGTCTGAAAATCTTAATCTTACCATATGATCCACCTCCACTATTTTGGCAAAAGATTTGATACTCTACTACAGGGATATGTGCTCAGTCAAATTCACTGCTGCAGTATTCAAAATAGATAGGAAAAGGAAACAAATTTAATGTCCATTAACTGAAAATACATAATGAGCATAGGATTCATATATAAGATGGCATTCCAATCAGATACAAAGAAAAAGGAAAATCATGACACTTGCTGGTACATGGATGGAACTGGGAAAAATTATACTGAATGAGTTAACTCAGACCCAGAAATACAAAAGTCACCTGTTTTTTCTTAATGTTTAATTTGAATACACATCCTATGTAACCACTGAATCCATGGAAGTGGAAATGGACAATGGAGGTAGATGAGAAAGATGGAGCTCTGAACTGGGAAGGGTAAAGGTAAGTGGGTACGTTGATGGAAGTAGGAGATGGGAGGTAATACTGCTAAGCAAGAGAGAGAAAATAGAGATAAATAACATTAAGGGTATTTGAAAATGCTAGAGCCAAATCATCCCCTATTACCTTAAAATGCTTACATATTATCTATGCATGTGTACATGTATATGTAAAACTCCGTATAAACTATACGGTTTTCTGCTGCTGTTTTTCAAGATAGGGTTTCCCAATGTAACAGTCTTGGATGTTCTGGAACTCACCAGGATGGTCTTGAACCCTGAGATCCTCTTGTCTCTTCTCCCAAGTGTTGGGATTAAAGGAATGTGCCAACACCACTCAGCTAAACTATAATTTTAAAAATACGCTTTTGTTTTGTTTTTGAGATTGTAATATCATTACAACTATTTTCCTTCCCTTTCTTGCCTCAAAACTATTCTATACACCCTTCCTTGCTCCAATCCAAATGTATGGCCTCTCTTTCAATTATTATCACATGTAAATATGTATATGCATATTCATGTTCCTAAATATAATCTGCTCAGTCTATATGATGTTACTTGTATGGGCATTTTGGGCTCTACGCCACACATATTGAGGGCCTTAAAAGTTCTAGCCTTTGGGACTGGAGAGAGGGCTCAGACGTTAATAGCACTAGCTGTTCTTCCAGAGCACCTGAGTTCAATTCTCAGCAACCACATGGTGTTTCACAACCACCTACAGTGGGATCTGGTGCCCTCCTCTTGTGTACACGCATATATTCAGGCATGCATATATAATAAATAAATCTTTAAAAAACAAATGTTCTATTCTTTCAGACTCATTTTCAGGGTTCAGTTAAAGTCATTACAAATAACTAAAGGGGAGCTAAAATAGGAGGGTAAAGATCTGAGGGGTAAGAAATCTACTCACAACGGGTTTCGTGCATCTGTTCATGTTCTTTATTCTTTCTCTCCCATGCATCATTTCTCATTGTTCACCTTTGACTTGTTCTTCTAGTTCACATTGTTCTTAGTTCTATCCTTTACCAGGTTCCCAGTCATATATAACCTTAAAACCAGCAATTACCCAGCACTAGCAGGTTCCAGGGCCAGAATTCTTTTGCCCCATAAAAAATCATATAGGATGTGAGGAGAATCTGGCTACGACATCTGTCACCTCATTGAATGCCCAGGTTGATTTGGCTATCCGGCTGGCTAGGCGGTTGTCCCTTTCCTACCTCACTGTTCCATGTGCGACCCTCCTGAACCTGCATTCTTAGTCGAAGAGGACCACCTTCCCCACATAGAGAAGGACCTGTATTTCATCAAGGATATTCAAGTATCTGCGCTCCCCTGACAGAACCTCCAAACAGGCTCTCAAAAAATCTTATAAGGGGGGGGGGGATGGGAGAGAGAGAGAGAGAGAGAGAGAGAGAGAGAGAGAGAGAGAGAGAGAGAGATTCCCACTGTTCTGAACTAGGAAATTAATTCCAAAATATGCGACAGAAAAAAAAGTCAGATACAGCGATAGTCTATAGCAAAGAACATCCCTTTATTCACAAACCTTGCCTTTTGGTTTAGCTTTTACCAGGTCCCTTGGCTTGGATTAATTACTGGTGAAAAGACGACTGAGCTATTACTATATAATGTGACTTGTAGCAGACACTACCTGAAACTAATCCCATAAATTTTCACCAACATGACTGACCAAGAATGAACTAATTTATATATTTTAATGAGTTATGTCACATGGGTGGTTGATGCATCCCCAATCAGTCAGTCATAGACTATATGAAAACCACAGTGCCAAGCATGATAAATCTCTCTTTGTTTTCTTGGTCAGAATAGTTCAAGTGACTTCTCAAATTATACAGGCTATTGCTATTGCCCTTGGTTGCCTACTAGAACTTGAAGGTAAGATACTATTTAGGAATTCACGTATAGAATTCAGACACAGAACACGGACTAATTAAGCCAAACATACTTTTAAGCTTTTTTCTCTGAGGTATAGCTCTCACAGTATATCTGTTGGTACAATGTAAATTGACAAGGGAAAATATTAATCATTACCACATAGCTACATAGCATACATATCACAAAATTTTCAGTTTAGCAAGATATTGCCAAGGCTGCAACAGTGGCACTTGTATCTTGGGTAACCAACAACCATCTAATTGTATAGACAGTCTGCTCAATACATGGGAATTAACACCTGCACCTGTCAACCTAGCCAAATATTCATGAAAGCGTTGACTCTAAAAAAGAACATGCTTCAGCCATATTACTAAACCTTTATAATGTCCACCTGCATCTTAAATACTTATCCTTATACCAAAGCATCCATCACCAAAAAGTTATCCCACACAACAGATAGAGTTTTATAGATATTCACAAAAGGTCATATTCAAAATAGTAAGTGACCATGAGGATATCCAACCCTAGTTGGTATATCTACAAGGTAACCTCTATACCTAAAGTTCAGGAATTATCACAAAAGAGGGGAAAAATGTAAGAACCAAAGAATCAGGGTGTCTGTTGCAAAATAAATACTTCTAAATATGAAAAGTTACCTGTGCCCATGAAAGCTAAACAGTATGGCTGACTAAACTACCAGTTGGCATGCTAAGATGCACAAGGAGAATTAAAAGTCCCTTATTACATGAATTATCCTATCCTTTGATAAGTATAACCGCTAAAATAGGGAGAATCATTTTTATCCAGGGGAAAACCTTCTGACAACTGGTAGATTATACAGTCCTAAATACTCACCCCTAAAGATATGCACACTGAAACTAAATGGATTCAGTTGGTTAACTCTTTCCCTCTGTGTGTGTGTGTGCATGTTTATGATTGATAAAAATTCAAAACAAAAAGGGCATAAATATGAGAGGAAACAGCTAGTGAAGGGAAATTGGATGATTTGGAGGAGGAACAGGGAAAAAAGAAGTGATATTGATACAGTACTTATATGTGAAATCACTCCAAAATAAAAACTAAAAGTATAAAAGGTTAAACATTAAAATGAAAGTGCTCCAAACAATAAAATAAAAATGAATTAAAAATTTTACTCAAAAGATATATTAATGACTCATGAGTGTATAAAAATGAAAATAAGAATAACAACTACAAAGAAACTTAGAATATATGAAGAATATTTTAAAATTGTGAACTATGTAAGTTCATAATTTCTGGAATGATATTTTAGATTTATTACATAAATTTATCTCCTTTTCACTTTCCACTTAGATTTAAAGTTTTTGTATTTTTTTTTCTGTATATACAGGTCTGTGTGCGGGCATCCCACATGTGTGTGGTTGCCCACAGTTTGGAAGAGGTTGTTGAATACTCTGGAACTAAAGTGGTGATAACCTGTCTGATGTGGATCCTGTAAAACTAATTCAAATCTGCTGGAAGAGCAGCAAATGCTCTTAACCATTGATGGTCACTTTGCACTTAGGTTTAAGCACAAACACTTGTGTTCTGAATAGAAATAAACCACAACAAACAAGACGTTCACTTAGTAAAACCTTAGGCAGAATGTTGGAAGGATGAGAGCACAGACTCTAAAAGTGATTTATGATCTGGAGTGGAGAAGACAGCACACACAGGTTCAATGGAAAATTGAATGAAATTTGAAACCTTTACCAGATGGGACTCTTTGCAGGGATTAAAACTCAGCACTAATCTACAAAGAAAAGAGACTAGTAGAGCCTTTAAATTCACTAATAACCAATACCTTATATGTTTGTCAGTATCATTCAATATAGGATGCTTACCAGTGGCTATTCTTACCATTATGTTTGATAGTTATACTGTATTCACTATCTATAGAAAGAACACATATCATCTGCTTTGAAATAACTAAATTTGAATGTAGTTGTTGGCAAACCACATTGCTGCCCTCTGTTTTCTGTCACTTATGATCAATAGTCGAATTGGTATGCCAAAATTCTGACCACTATTCTGAGATGAAACATTCCAATAGACATGCAAGCATAATCAATGCTCATGGTTCATCAAAAGAATGCTCATACATGATGAGTAAATGATAGCCCACTATTTAAAGTGATCAAGCTGGTTCTTTTTCATAAATATACATACCAATATCAAATATTAGAGGTTACTAGATAGATAGTATAATAATTTCAAAAGTTTAATGAGAACAATAAATAAAACTAGGAACAGAGACATTATTTAAAAACTAATTAGCAACTTATGAAACTATAGTTCATATTGCTATAATTGATAAAATATAGTCATTAAAAATTAAGTTCATGTATCTAGCAAAATGCTTTAATAATTATAGAAAGTAATAAAATAAAGAACAGATAAAGAACACTGAAAGACAAATATTAAGAAAATTTATAGAATGTTGAGTATTAGGGTTAAAAATTTAAAAAATGAAAAATTTAAAAGAATGGATTTCCACAAAACTTTGCCATAAATCTTAATTTTGGTTAACCCTTTCTCTGCCCCTTCTACTCATTCCATCATCTAATCTTATTTAAACATTTCCACACCTAGAATTACCTCTCAACTTTCAATTCATGGTAGTTTTACTACCCATCCAAAAGTGATATGTTTTATTGTTGATGCATTTATTGTTGTTCTCTCTTCACCTTTCATGATTCTGTTCTATCTCCTCTACACATGCATACCAAATTAAATATAAAAATAAATATTTGAATATAAAATCTGCATATGAGAGAATATAATGAAGGACTATGAGCTCTATCCACTCTTATTAAAAATAAAACCTGAACATGAGTAGATCAGTAAAGCAATAGAAACAACTAGAAGAATTTTAAAAAAGAAAAGAAATTATCCTATATGTTAATGATGACAATATGAATCATATATGAATAATGTTGATAATATGAATATCTATCAAACCTGAAATATTACACACACACATTATCAGAGTTGATACATAATTTCAGAAAAGTTGAAAAATCATAACAAATTAGTAACCTTTCTATATATTAATGACAAACATTCTGAGAAAGAAATAGGTGGAAAATGCCATTAACAAGGTCTTTAAAATTCACCTTGGAGTAAATCTTATTAAGGAAATAAAAAAAATCAGAGACATAAACATCAAAACTTTGAAGACTGAAATTAAATAAGATAGACGAAGATGGAAAGATGACATTGTACACTGATTGAAAATAGTATTGTTGTGAAATTGAAGGTTCTACTAAAAGTAACCATAGATTCAATGAAATCCCAATCAAAACCCTGTTGCCATTTTATGTTGAAATAGATAACCCAAGTTGAAAATTCATAAAGAAGAATAAAAGATACTACATTACCAAAGCAACACTAAGCATAATAATAATAAACTGAGAGGAATTACTATTCATGATTTAATGCTATATTATAGACATAGTTGTAAAAATAGCAGGAGTATAGCATAGAACAAACCTATTGATCATTTAAATAGAAATGAAGACCTAGACATAAGTCTTTTCAGTGAGAGATACATGATTTTCAGTACTTGGATTGCAATATGTATTCTTAATCCTGGATTTTCTTAACGCTAATGAGAAAGGAACAGTCGTAGCAGAGAGACATTGGATAGTTGAAAAAACTTCTGAATTAAATTAGCCAGTGTATTTAAAGAATGTGTTGACTTCACAATGGAAACCAGGAGATGTGCTATGTTGGGAAAGGGGTTTTGTTCTTGTTTCTACAGGAGAAGGAAAGCTATGGATATCATCAAAATTAATAAAGATTTGGTTTAAAAAGAGAAACCTCTTGAGGAAGAGAAATGGTAGCTCATCCAGAGAGGTAACAATCATAAAGGTGGTAAGGAAACCTCATCAGAATTGGGGAAGGGTTCTGTTCTTGTCTTTGCAAGAAAATACTCATCTCCAAAGTATCAAGAGACCTTGGACATCTAGATGCCTAAAGGATAACCAAGTGGAGAGGAATCTAACTCATGATTAAATGTCATCTTAAGGTTAAAATTTCGTTACCTGTATATGTAGATATCTCTACTTAAAAATTAAAGTTGGCTTTTTATTTGTCAGTGGCTATCCTTCTCTGAAACCAAGCATGTTGTTTAAAAAAATTCCAAATTTCTGCCTCATATCAAGAGCCATCTGGTATGGAACAGAAAGAAGAACAAATTTAGAAAAAAATTTTCTTCTCTCCATATATATGTTTGTCTCTATAATAACTTTCATTGAATATATGTCTATATGAATAATGTTTGTTTCCACAATGAACAATAAATTTTTCTTCAGTAATCTGTGAAATTTCCAGGAAGAAGATGGGGCCCCACAACAATGATTCCACCTGTTTAATGTGATGTCATCATGATGATAGCACTATTTTAAGATCAGTTTTGGAAACCAGCCTCTCAAAACAGTTCCAACTTGGTTAGCTGAAATGGTGTACCTCATGGTGATGCACACAATAATGGAGATGGGTTAAATTAATAGGTAAGAGTTAGCCAATAAGAAGCTAGAGCTAATGGGTCAAGCAGTGATTTAATCAATACAGTTTCTGTACGATTATTCTGGGACTAAGTGACTGGGCACAAACTAGCGGCCTTACTCCAACAGACCCCACAGTCTGTTTCAGTCATAGACTGTCACCCACATTCAAAGGGCATAGCTTGGTCCTATGCTGATTCTGTCACTATCAGGCTGGAGTTGAAGGGCTCCCATTAGCTCAGGTAAGCTGTTTCAGTGGGTATCCACATCATTGTCTTAACGTCTTTGCTCCTGGACGGCCAGGATAAACAAGGGACCCTCTCATTGTAACAGGCCATAACAAACAACAACTTTCAAAGCACCCCACTAAATGATTACAAACATTCATACCCTACCAAATGACCAAAAGCAACTTACCTACCTCTCAGGAATGTGAGTATTGTGTTCTCTGGACTGCTTCCTATTGCCTGTAAGTGTGTGTGTGTGTGGGGGGGGGGGAGGTAGAATCTTTAGGGGACTCTGAAAAAATTAGAAATTTGGTCAAGATCTGGGAAAATTAGTTGTATTATGTTTTGTTTAGTCTCTGTGTGATGAGAAAATGTAGATCTTATCTGAAGTCCTGGCTGCTTTCGTGTATGAGGCTGGACCATCTCAACAAGCAGCTTTGAAGGTTTTTTTTATGTATATTTTTGAGGAAATTGCAAAATAGCTAGCCTTCAAAGATGTTGGATCATTCTGATCTGGGCTATTTGATTCTCTTTTTTGGAATCTGCTCCTTGTTTTTGAGTACACACAAACTTTTAAAGATAACACACACACACACACACACACATATATACACACACACATATATATATACATTAGCACAAATATAGAATGTGTGGTGTGCATAAGTCAGCTAAAGATGATTGTTTTATGTTTGAGCAAGTAAAAGGCATCTGTTGACTTTAAAAGCCTGCTTTGACTACATAACTAAAGTGTAATATGAATCTCCATAAATGTTATATGAAAAAATGGCATGTAATAATAAGTGCTAGACACTGAAGACTCTGTAGCCAACAAGATTTATCAAATCTCATCCAATCTGAGGGTTGTTCCCATGCAAAAGGACCAGTACCCCCTTGACCTATACTGTAGTCTTTCTGGACTTCTTCGCTCATGTCTGCAGCCACGATCCTTAGGAGTTCTCTCTTGGTCAAATCCGATCTTTTGTAATTTTGAAGTAATCCATAGTTTTTTTTTTTTTGTTTCTTGAGGAAACAAAAGCACAACCTCTCCCACATCCAACACATTTTCTGACTTCTAGTGTGAAGCCCAGGCATTTTTAAAATATATAGATTGGCTTAATTTAGCAGTTTCCGTGATGTAATGTCTCTCATCAGCTATCATTTTTGTTCATTATCATTTTAAAAATTTAAACAAAGGACCATACTAGTACCAGACATTCTGGGTATTTCCCATATTTATGTGGCTGTTTTCTTTTTTGTGACTTTACTTTCTATTTAGAGACTTCACTTTACTATTTTTCAATTATCTAGTTATTTTTCTCTGACTATATACCTATACTCATTATTTTATTTTTTCAGTCTCTAAGCACACTTTTAAGCATACTATACCTGTTCAGAGGGCTTTTTAGGTAGTTTTTTTTTTCAAGTCTGGGTTTGACTTTCTATGTGCCTACAGCTGTGAACTTACAGCGATCTCTGATTGCTTGAGCCAAACCTTAAACTGCTAAGTGGGAAGGTAGGCCCTCAGTTTACCAAATTACCTGGAAGCTAGCTTCACCCACTTTGGTTTGGTAAGAACTGAGCCTCATGCCTACAGGCACTGGCCTGGAGCTATCTATCCTCCCTAGCTCTGGGTAGTTTCTGGGCCTACGCCACAGAGTAGCACGCTGCTCACTGCTCCTAAATCCCATTCCAAAGCTCCATAGCATGGCCTTTTAAAAGAGCCTTACCTCTGGGTAATTTTTTATTTTTCATCTTTCTCAGGTCCTATGTACATTTGCACACTGCATACTGGGCATCAGATGTAACAGTACTTTCTTGTTGGGACCACCAACTCACAAATGATACAGACATTTCTTATTAATTATGAAAGTTTGGCTTTACCTTAGTTTGTTCTCGACTAATTATTGTAGCTCAAATGAACCTGTTTCTGTTAATCTATGTTCTTCATGTGGCTTGATTGCGTCTGCTCTGTATAGAGTCTCACTGCATGCTTCTGACATAATTTACATGCCTAGATACCTCCCACTCTTCTTCTCTCTCCCCAGAAATTCTACCTAGCAATTTGTCATTTGCCTCTTTATTAAATCAATCACAGTGTCAAGTCTTCACTTAGTGTTAACAAATTTTCTGCAACATGAGATAATTTAATATCCATGATTATTGCTGCTCTAGTAACAATTTATAGGAAATGAAATATACCTTAATGTTCATCCCCTGATTAATTTAATATAATAGATATAGATGATAGATAGAGAAATATAGATAGATGATAGATAAGTAAACATGATATGTTTACACAATGGGATTATATTAACTAATAAACAGAAATTATTCTGAAACTTGTAAGGAAAATGAGTAAAACTGGAAACTATACTGAGTGAGGAAGGATTTTCTGAGAATCCTTCTTAGTTTTTTTTCTACTAGTTCTCTCTCTCTCTCTCTCTCTCTCTCTCTCTCTCTCTCTCTCTCTCTCTCTCTCACATTATCTCTCATTTTTCTATTCCGGGAATCCAACTCTGTTGTCACCACATGCATTGACTCAAAGCAATGGATGCAGCTCACATTATAATAAATCTTCAGAAATCATGGGACAAAGTTAATTTTTTATCATTATATTGTTTTCTTCAGGCATTTTTTCACCATTATAACAAAATAAAAATAAAGACAATATCCATTCAGCTAAATTTCCCTTTGGTTTAAAAAAAAAAGTTTCTCAATATATAGTTGAATGTGTACAATGAAATGTTGCTATTTAGTAGTATATTTTGTATTGTTAATAAATTAATTTTAAATGGTAAACTTAAAAGCTTGAATTATCACGGTTTAATCTTGAGCTTAAAGTATACCTATTATTATTCATCTGATATTTCTAAACAGTATTAAATGTATTAAATGACTGAACTGATTATTAAATAGAAAAAAATATAGTAGGGGAAGCAGTGACCTAAGAAGATTTATATGTTAAATAATGGAAAGTCAAAGTTTTGTTTCGCGCACATGATATAACTTATCATTCTGATTGTGAGCCTAGCCTTTAATGGCTGAGCCATCTCTCCAGCCCATGATATAACTTATCATTCTGGGGCTGGAGAGATGGCTCAGAGGTTAAGAGCATTGCCTTCTCTTCCAAAGGTCCTGAGTTCAATTCCCAGCAACCGCATGGTGGCTCACAGCCATCTGTAACGGGGTCTGGTGCCCTCTTCTGGCCTGCAGGCATACACACACAGACAGAATATTGTATACATAATAAATAAATAAATAAATATTAAAAATCCTTATCATTCTGATGCCTATCATGCAATACCAGCCCTGTCTTCTAGTACCATGATGGCAAGTGTTACAGATAGTCTATGTTCTTGAATTCTTACTGACTAAATGGAATACTAAAATCACCAATGAAATTTGTATTAGTGTTAATTCATGTTCCCTTAAAAGTGAGTAATGGAGTAGCTTACAGAATATATAGCCTCTAACAAATGAAATTTTGTGAGGTATATCTCAAAAAATATTTTAAAATCACTGCTGCTATGCATGTTTTTTCTTTGTATTTCTTATTTTTTAATAACACGGGTAATTTACTTGTCTAAACACGAGTTTTGTAACAAGGATAAGCATATATTTAAATTTTAAGACCATATTTTGATTTAATTAAATAATCTTAAGACCACTTAATGTTCACAAATGATTTATTGATGAAATATTTCATTAGAATTGCAAAATAATGCTTCTCTTATAGCACTTGCAACAGCAATATCAATAGTACATTATCTGTTTTACAGGAAACTTTTCAAAAGAAATGACATAAAAGGCATTGTAATCTCTTATGTTTCCCATAATGAGGCAGATTAATTATATTTCAACATATATTAATACCTCACATTTTAGCCCATTTTTTACCCAGTACATATTTTGTCAGAAGCTACATCTGCTTTCTGTCTTCATTTATTATCATGTACAATAAGTAAGCACAATTACTATTACAGCATTACTCATTTTAAGCACAGCATATAGGCTGCAATATTGTCTAAATATGAAAAAAACACATAAAATTAAAAGAAAAGTACTATATATATATATATATATATATATATTACATTTCATGCTTTCCCATAGCCTTTGTCCATTAAAACAATAAATTAAAAATTTTAACTAAACAGTTGACATTATATCATAATGAGAAAAACTAACATATTGAATTTTATACATTATACAGAGAAGATTATACAAAGTGCTCATTTACTCATCTTGCAAGTATGTACAGAACCTATGCTCTATGCAAAGGAGTATTATGGGTGGGGGATTAACCTTCTGGCATTGACGAGATTAGCTTCTCATAGAGGGTAACAGATCCTCCAATTCATTAGAAGGCAGTAAGTATCTGCAAAAGGGGAATAGGATATATGTCTAATCATTTTTATATGGTGTATAAATATATCTTTATTTTTCCTCTACATACTACAGTTTTTTTTAATCAAGATGTCATTATCTCTCATCAATATTACAGGTGTCTTCAACCAAGGCCTTTGCCTATTCTCTTTACCTTACCCAAGGTAAATGCATGTGTAAATAATCCAGTTCTTTAAAAAAGTACTCAAGGAAGTTCTGTGACTCTTAAAATGGAGTTCCAGACCCAGCATACTGTTACTATTTGTTGATATTGCTAGCTTCATATTCAGAAACTCTATATTTTTTCAGTTTTTCCCTATGAGAGATCATTATCTTATTTTTCACTTAACTACATTCACTATGGCTGTTTCCTTTCTCAATAGTTTTGTAAATAAAAAATACTCCTAGAATATATTTTCTTCCTTTCTTCCCCTCATTAAATCTCTTTCTCTGATTATTTATTTGAAACAATTTTTCTAACCCCTAACACTTTTACTTTTAACAGTATAGAGAATCTTAAATTTCTGCTATTTTTTTTTTGCATTTTGCCCACATAAAATTTTAAAAAACTAAAAATCTGGAGGACAGAGAATAATATCTCCTCATTCAGTCTGCTATAGAGATTTGCATTGGTATGGATCTTGGTTTACTGATATAAATTTAAGGTCAATTTTGTTAGATAGATTAGATAGATAGATAGATAGATAGATAGATAGATAGATAGATAGATAGATAGATAGATAGGCAGGCTCTTGATTAAGGTATTGTGTTTATGTGACTCACTTAAAATGTAATGCATAATTAAGAAATATAGGTTAAAAGATAGTCATCTATAATTTTCCAACTTGTAGTCATGTTAGTTAGATTTTCTAGATATATAGAGATATATTTCAGTTATAAAGGTATTCTTCAAATTTTTCAAACCCAATATGGCATTTAAATATTTAAAAAACTTAGGACTTTTAATGACAATGAGACACCTCTGCTCCTGGCAGCACCAATTACTTCAAGAGGATGACAGATATCAAAGAGGCTCCTTATGGATTTGGTTAGACTTTTGGGAAAGAAACTGCTCTTGCATGGCCTTCTTGATGTTAATATATGTATATATACATATATATTACATTATATATGTTATATATATATTGGATATGCAGGACCCACAGAAAAAATGGCTGCTGAAGCTGCCTGAAGAAGGTGAGACAGTCATTGTAGGTTTATGCTTCATGAAAGAGTCTGCCATTCTACAGGACACAAAAGAAAGTAATTGACAGACTACCCATATGGGTGTAACTGTCTTTGAAATTTCCTGCTTCATTGAAATGTCTGTTGGATGTTATCGGTCAGTAGGCTAAAGATGGGTGCCTACACTGTTATAGAACTTTGGGTGACTATTCAGGCAGCAAGTGTCTCTGTCAATTCTAAAGTTTTGGAAGTTGTTTAGCTATTTACAGTGAACTTCCTGTTTACTTAGGTATTATTATATTCTTCTGAGGTCTTAGATGGGGTTGAAGAATTTATAGTTATAATTATAGTTTTCCTTAATTATGATAAAATATAAAGTAGATATAAATATTATGACAGTAATTCTTGCTTGACATCTGTTATGTTATATGATATTTTGCTATGTTAAAGTTACAACATTCCTTTTTATGTAGACAAAAAAGGAGAGTGATGTGGGATTCTCTCACTATATGCTGCTAATACCATTGGTTAATAAAGAATCTGTTTCGGCCAGTGGCTTAGCAAAGTAGAGCTAGGCAAGAAAACTAAACTGAATTCTCAGTGAAAGAAGGCAGAGTCAGAGATATGTCATGGAGCCACCAAATGGGAAAGACACAAGTGACAGCTGGAACCTTGCTGTTAGGCCATGAGTGTCATGCTAAAACATAAAATAATAGAAAAGGGTTAACAAAAGAAAAAGGAGCTAGCTAGCAATATGCTTAAGCGATTGGCCAAGCAATGACTATATAAATATTATAGTTTCTGTGTGATTATTCTGGGCAGCTAAGAAATGAACAAGTGGCCTCCTACCACAGCAGTCATTGATAGGAACAAACATCTTATTAAAGAATTGAAAACTTAGGAATGAACATCCAGCTGATTCATTATCCTTTTTGGTACTAATTTACAATGCTGATTTTGATAGAATAGGTCCATTTTGCTTATTTAGTAAAAAAAAAAAATTAAAATAAACCAGCAAGTAATGTTAGGAAAACCTATGACCCCAAAATGCAAAGAAGAGAAAGATCTACTACCTTTTTTTCCCATTATGTTAGACATTTTTGAAACAGTTTTTGAACAGTCTATGATATATTGGAACATGCTAGTATGAGGGGATCACAAGGAGATACATAATGCAACTCTTTTAGCATGAAACTGGAAATTTCAAAGTTTTACAGATAGTGTGGTTGAGATTATTACAGTCTTGATACTGAGTTTGTGTGTATGTAACTTATGATGGAGCGAGTTGAGATGGTGCCCAGTCATTGAAGAAAGTTGTAATGATGTATGAAATGAAAATTCCCTGCTCAGTTAGTGGGGAAAAAAATGGAAGTCTTCCTTTGCAATCTACTGTTCTTTTATTTTTTCTGTAATATCATTCAACTATAGAGAACTGCTCAGCTATAGGATATCCACAACTTTCAACTTACTGAAAAAGACATAAAGCTCTTTGAGAGTTATATAGAACACAATAAATGAATAGTCTATTTTAATCAAAGTTAAATTTAACCATGAAAATTCCCACAATCAAAAATGAGAATAACATGTAAGTATGCAAGAAAACGTGCACACTACTACCATCACCAAGAAAAATAGAATTTCCAAAAGGGACAATTAGAGAAAATGTATACCAAAACCTCAGTCCATCAAGTGACTTTAAGAAAATTATTTTTCTAATATTTTGTAGGAACTTCTAATAAGAGTCATCTACTCATTCATCAAACCATTAAGCTGTCATGTCTTTGATAATGAGAGTACAATTGAATAACAAACACCTCTGTTTACTGAAACATCAACTAAAATATAGGTCATAGAGAAGTTAAACCAAGAATGTGACATGTTTTCAGAAAGCAGTGTTAGGCAGAGGCAGGCGGATCTCTGTGAGTTCGAGACCAGCCTGGTCTACAGAGCTAGTTCCAGGTCAGGCTCCAGAGCCACAGAGAAACCCTGTCTCGAAAAACCAAAAAAAAAAAAAAAAAAAGCAGTGTTAGGAATTAAGAGAGGAATGATCACAGCTGAGAGACTATGGTAAGAAAAGTGAAACTATAGTTATTAAAACACAAGGTAGCAACTGAGAACACACCACCAGCCAAAATCAGCAGGACAATGACCACAATTAACACACACTTTAATAACTTAAATATCAACAACCTCAATTCTCCAATCAAAGACACAGGTGTCTAAAAGGGTTAAAAAACAAAATCCACCTGTTTATCTTCCTCAAGAAACATTTGATTACGTTAAAGATACATACTGCCTTAGAGCAAAAGGTTAGACAAAAGTACTGCTATCAAACTGGACAGGAAAACTCAGATATCCCTATCATATTGAGGCAAAAGAGACTTCAAACTAAAACAAATGAGAAGAGATAATAAAGGACACTTCATTTTAATCAAGAGAACAGTTATCAAAGAGGACATTGCCAACCTAAATATATGTTATAAACTTTTGGAAACCTAGTTTCATAAAATGTATACTATTGGATTTAAAGATACAAGATTAACATCAACCCATTTTTATTAGATAATTTCAATACCTCCCAATCTCCAATAGACTTATGTCTAAACTAATCAAGAGAAAGAAAAAGAGAACTCAAAGCAACATCATTTATATGACTAGGAAAACATTATAACAGATACCAATAAGCACAGAATATTATAAAGGAAAACTTTAAAACTAGTGGAAAACCTGAAATAAATAAATAAATGTTTGGATTCGACTAAACCACTAATATTAAACTAAAGGGAAGTCAACAACTTAAAACCGATCCATAAGAAATGAGGAGAATTCTATAATATTAAACAGATTTCAATCATAAAGTCCAGGACTAGATGACTTCATGGCAGAATTCAACCACTTTCAAAGAATATTAACAGCCAATTCTTCTTAAACTATTAGAAAAAGTAGAAATAGACGGAGCATTGTCAAAATTTTTCTATGAACTCAGTATAACTCTAGTACCAGGTTAAGACACATAAAAAGAAACCACAGACCAATAACATTGATTAAAGAGATAGATTAAAATATTCAATAAAATACTCTCAATAGAATACAGGCATTAAAACAAAAAATTACCCACTATGACCAAATTTGCTTTATCTTTGATGTGCATAGATTGTTTAAGATAAGCACCTGAATAAATGTAATAAGACACATAAATGGGCTTAAAGACAAAATTTGCATGATCATTTCAATAAATGCAGAAAAAAACTGACTAAATCCAACATACCTTCATGATAAAAGTCCTAGAGAATTTTTGTTCCTATATATGTTCCCAGAGAGAACATATTCCAACCTAATAAAATCTATATGTGAGAAACTCGCAGCCAATATCATAAATAGAGGAAAGCCTGAGACAATTCCATTGTGAAGTCAGGAATGAGACAGGGATGTCCATCTTTCCAATTTCTTTTCAATACTGTACTTAAAGTATTAGCTAGAAAAATAAGGCAAAAGAATTAGATACTCATAAGAAATAAAAATTTGGAACTATTCATATTTATAAAAGACACGATACTATACATTAGGGATACCCCAAACTGTGCTATAAAATTTCTAAAATGCTAAATTCTGCAATGTGGCAGAATATAGAACAAATTCTAAAAATAAATAGTTCTTTTCTTTTCCTTTTCTCACTACCAACAAATATACAGAGAACAAGATCATGGATAGCATAGTCTATTCACAATAGCCACAAAGAAAATCAAATATCTAGAAATAATCCTAACCTAGGAAAAGAGTTCCTCTACACTGAAACTATAAACAACTGAAAGAAGAGATAAAAAAAAATGACAGCAGAGTTTGGAAAAGCCTACTCATGTATTAGTAGAATTAATATTATGAAATGACCTTTTTATTAAAAGATATTTATAGATATTTATTCCAATCCCATTTTGGTAATGAAACAAACTAGTAATGTCAGAAGCTACACCAACAATGACCTCCTAAATTTGAATGGAATGACAATAGACATGCCAAAGTGAATGGGGGAAAGATCTAATATCTCAATCCTACACAAAGAACAACAAGCAACTGAAGAATAGTGAGAGTGGAAAGAACAATTTTCCTCAGGAAAAAGCAAAACAATTGGCTATCAGATATCCAGTCTGAAAACATACATACAAGAACATTACACAGACAGAACAGGTTATATTTAGGAATAAGCATGTACACACACACACACACACACACACACACACACACACACACACACACACACACACATCTTGGGAGCTGTGAACCCCCAGATCCTTTGCAAACAACTTGGTTTCCCTTGATCTGAGTACCTACAGCTGCTCTGAGCCGAGACCCTAAGGAGTTACTGATGGCAGGGGAATGGTTTCTGGTGTGTTTGGCTGGGGCGTGGCTATCCCTATAAAAGCCGCCCCTGAACACAGTAAGGAGGGCATTCTTGGAGCATTCTGGTATCAAGGATGACCCGTGTCTCTGTCTGTGAGTCTTTATGTGTTTCAATCTTTAGCCCCTTACCTGGTTTGTGAACTGTATGGTGGCACATAGAGTGCAGACGGGCAGATACATACATTTAAAAACAGTTAATGAAAAAAGTGTTTGAAGGAAATAAAGGGGAAGAGGAAATTACTTGCACAACTATTTCTCTTCAAAACAACCTCAGAAAACAGATGCATCTATTTTTCTCAGATTTCTTAAAAAAAAAAAAACTTTTCTTCCTTATTATCAATGTTTGTAAAACCTCTTTAAAAATTCCTCTTTACTTTGCTTCCCAGTATTCTTTTGTCTTTCAAGAACATATCATTTAAAAGTAGTTATAAGCATCATAAGTCTTAGAATGGAAAGATAATAGAATCCTTAAATGTTAATCTATCCATGTGATAACTTTTAACCATTGAATAACTAGCCCTGAATTTTGGGGTAACACAACTAACCTATCATTCGCCAGATGGAATCTTAATCTAATTAGAAAAAGAACACAACCAATCTGATATGTAACTTCAACAATAACCATGTTAGCAATACAACTCAATTAATTAACAATCAAATATACACTAGAAAGTTAGCAACCTTCAACCACACTCATCCTTAGTATAAGAATATACAGATCATGCATACTGAAAAATAATGTATGCAGTTGGCTATGCATAACCACAGTTTGTGTGTCCATATTATTTAAAAATCTGTGGACCAAAGATGCCTAGTAAAAAATTCTCTTGCATTTTTTCATGTACTAACACCTTTCTTTTTCATATTCCTTAAGCAAAATAATATAACTATTTACCTAGTATTTCTATTGCAGAAACCTTCTGCATAATATATATATATATGTATATATATATATATAATATAAAAAGACTTTCAT
Organism: Alexandromys fortis; assembly: GCF_014885135.2. Classification (NCBI taxonomy): domain Eukaryota; kingdom Metazoa; phylum Chordata; class Mammalia; order Rodentia; family Cricetidae; genus Alexandromys; species Alexandromys fortis. The sequence continues at coordinate 38,232,738 of NW_026067949.1, forward strand.
AGATTATATGTACTATTTTGTGCATTTGACTTTAAACACTGGAGACCCTGTAATGTGGGAGTATGCTAAAACACTCCCCAGAAGATACAGAGAATATGAGAAAACTGATAGGTATTCTCTTTCTTAAAAGTGAGCTTCACGACTGTAAACCCAAAACTGTGGAACCAATATATAAATATCAGGTTATGTTTTAATCTTTAAAACTCTTTGTGTGTCTGTGTGTGTATGTGTGTGATTGTGAGCATGTGTTCCTGTAACTCTCTTTCTCAGTGTATGGCTGTGTTTGTGTGTGTGTGAGTTTGTGTGTGTGTGTTGTGTGTGTGTGTTTGTAAGCTAGAAGTTAAATCCAGATTTTGTTCCTCAGATGTCATTCTCCATATTCTTTTATTTCTAAGACATTGGCCTGGAACACATGGATAGATTAAGCTGGTTGGTTAGCAAGCCTATGGATATCCCTATCACAGTGACTTCAATGTATCATCATTCTTGCCTTTTATATGTGGGTTCTAGGATTCAAACACAGGCCCTCAATTTTTACATTAAAAATTTTTCTCACCGTTCTGTTGCCACATTTCCTTAGACCATTGTAAGGTGGGAAATAGTATGCAGACAATGAAAAGATATTGTGACTACTGGTAAATTTCTCAAGGTCATACAATATACAAGTGATGGAATTTGGATCAGGTGCCTGTTTTCAACAGTACCTCATCTATAATTTCAACTGTTGTGCTACAAATAGCTGAAATTTATTGTTTGGGCACAAGACATCCATACAAATATGACTATCTTGTGTTGCAGAACTCAAGAATGACTTCTTTAATAGTATCCTTTAGCTACTCTATTAAATAAGCCTGCTAACTCTCATTTTTGAGTTAGCATCTGTGATTCAATAATAAAATCAGTTTATTGTAGCTACAATTGGTTGCTATCCTATTAGAAGAACCAGACAGATGACACATATAGTGCTAAATGATTCTGTCTTGGGGCCTAAAATAATTGTGTACATATGTGAAGAAATAAGTAACTCATAAAATGCGAGATTTCTTCAGGTAAAAATAAACATCTCAGAGAAAAGTACAGGTTACTTTCACATAATAAAGAAAAAATGTTGTAGTAATAAAGGATGCTTTATGCCACGAGTTACTGATAATATTGTGTTTATATATTAAAAACAGACAGATAAACTTTTAAGACTACCATGAGTTCCCTATGTTTTCTGGAACTATTTTGATAGATTAGGAAAATGTTCACTGACATAATCATTTGAAAAGTAACATGCTCATGGGTGGAGTTCAGAGACCAGATGCATGAGTTGTATATCTCCTGCCTTAAAATAGGTTCCAGACAGGAGACTAGGGTGGGTAGGCATGACAAAAATCTCATTTACATACTAAAACATCTCATTGGCCCTATTTCATGACTTTATAAAACATTCTGTAAGTCATGATATGATAAAAATATAAGGAAATCAATAGTCAATTGTCTGCATACAAAAATTCTGGTTAATTTCGTGAATGAACTAGGGAATCTTACATGATCAAACTTCAATGCAATTATTTTAGCGCATAAATTATCCAGCATTCTAAATGAAAAAGATATCCAAATCTGTGAAAGAAGTCTGGACAGCTGAATATATTTGATGAAAGTTTCTTTGAATGGTTGATTCAGAAAATTACAATATGAGAGGAAAAACATCTGAATTTGTGTGAGGCAACAGCAGCAATAGCAATAATGCAAATATAATGTAATTTAGATAAAAGTTAAGTTATATGAAAAAAGGCAAGTTGCTGAAAATGATTTTATGTATTTTGAGTGAATAACATGTTTTTTTAATAAATTAAGGACGTAATGGCATCAATATCATGAATCCCTTGTTTTCTTCCCATGGAACATTATTCTTATAGTTCTTTTATATGCTCCTTAGTACCATAATACTCACTGTAAGATTTTTCTTTCTTCTCATTATGGAAAACTTTGGTGTCAACTTTACTTGATTAAATTATACCTAAAGAAGTGTCAATATATTATCTTAATTCCACTCATTTTAAAACTCTCTCTCTCTCTCTCTCTCTCTCTCCGTCTGTATGTATGCATGCATGCATGTGTGTGTGTGTGTGTGTGTGTGTGTGTGTGTGTGTGTGTTTAGGTGGATGTATTAGCATCATCATCCTCTTTCTTCAAACTCTACCATGATCTTCCACTACCTTTCAAATCCACAGCCACTTTTTCTTTGATTATGATTTTTATAGGTACACACACATATTTAAGAATTCATACTTGAATAAATATATAGTTATAAAATGCTGAGATCATTTACTAGTCCTCATATGTATTTATTTGATTTTTAAGGTTGACCACTTGGTATTGGAAAAGTAATGATAGATCTCACCCTTGGAGAAGCAGTAGTCATCTCAATATTCATTAATTGCCTACAGCTCTTTAGGGATGGGGTTTTGTGATATTTCATCATTCATGTCTTGTTTAGGAAACCATAGTTTTGTGAGTTCCTATATGTAGCCTTCCTGCCACACAAAGAAGACAGCTTTTTGCAGAAAATATCCTGCTCCTCAGGCCAATACAGTTTTTCTGCCCCTTCCTATGTGATGTTCCCTGAGTCTTAGGTATAAAGGTTTTATTGCAATTATATTATACGAGACTGAGTATTCCATGGTTAGTTGTTTTCTTCTTGATAATCAGTTATCACTTTCTGAAATGGTCTCAGTCTGTTGCAAAAGCAACTTCTTTGGGAAGACATGAGGGCTATGCTTATTTATAACTGTAGGATACATATTTAGAAAGCATAAAGGAATTATATTGGTTTAGGAACGTGGCAACAGTGTATAATACTTTATATAGCTCACTAGCAAGGGGTAATTAACTAGATTCATAGAATCATACATGATTTCCCTCATGTTTAGTGAATCTTAAGTCAAATTGGGCAGCTATTGTTAATAACCATGATATAATGGCACCTAGTCACTTGTTGTATTGATTACTGTTGTATTTCATGGTAATCACAGCTGACTGATTTCTTCCCTTTTTATAGATCTTCCAGAACTATAAAATCTTGTCATCTAGGTGGCAACTTTCAGGTCAGATCCAGTTGAATTCTTCTTAGTCTGGTGTCTAACTTTGTTTTTATGCCATGTAAGAGCTTTGAATGCTTAGGACAGGATTAAAGAATCAAGAAAGAGTACTGAACCATTTACTAAAATTATACAAGGACCAAAAGATGCCTTCACTAATTTTTTATAAAGATTGATATCAGCTGTCAACAGAATGATATCAGATCCAGATGTTAGACAAATATTAATTGAATTTATGACTTTTGAAAATGCTAATTCTAATTTAAAGGCCAGAACAGGACCCATTGAAGAATGGATCAGAGATAAGGTGATATTGGACCCCACACTTCTAATATTTGGGTAGGAACACTGATTTCTAAAACTATCAAAAAAAAGGGTTAGATGTGTTCATAGTGGTAGACAAGGCTATGTGAAAATGGATGGTAGGCTAGGTGGTCCGAGGAACAATATGTATTCTAGAAATAATCCAAAAAGAAGGCACAGCCTTATAGTGTATCTAAATGGTGTGTCAAAGGCCAGCAGAGAACTAATGAATGCAGATCAACATAGACAGCCAAGGTAACACTTTGTTATCAGGAAACAACTTGAGAGGCCTCCAACAGGCCCCAATATCAAATTTGGTTCAATTGTTCCCTGCCAGCATTAGTGAAATTCCTCCACAGAGCAATTAAAAAATTTAATGCCTTTTATTAAAATCCACACTGCTCTGGAGTCCAGAACAGCATCAGTAGATTAAAATAATAGTTTAAGGAGAAACCATAAGGCAATAATTTTAGTAAACTTCTATAAATGATCAAAGATCAAAACTAAAATTTTGAATAAACTCTATAAAAATTGAGAAATTAGTAGACTTGGGTACAGATACATCAATTATAATTATTTCACCAAAATCTTGGCATCTGGTTGGCTTCTTCAGGAGGTAATTTTTCAGCTTCTAAGCAATGAAGCTTTATTTCAGGTTAAAAAAAAGTTTTGTCAAGTGTATAGAGCCAGAACAACAGGAAGGAAGGTTAAGCCCATATGTCTTTATGTATCAATGAGTTAATGGTGACATGATTTGTTGCAGCAATAGAAAAGACAGGTTACCTTTTTCCAAATTTCAGAAGCAAATATAAAATAAAAAAAAATGGTTCTCAGAGAAGTACTAAAAAGTATTATCAAGAATGGCCACAGACCTTTCAAGTTGTACATAGGCAGGGCACAACAGCTGTTGGTCTTTCAAGGTACTAACCGTCCTACCTTTAAAATGGTTAACTGACACACCAGTCTTGGTAGAACAATGAACTTTGATATTAGAAATATTACAGGAACTATAACATCTGGTACAGGAGCAGTTAAATTCTAAACATATTGAAGAATCGACCAATATACGAATTCTTCTATATTTGTTATTAAAAGAAATCTTGAAAATAGAGAATGTTAACAGATTTTAAAACCATAGATTTAAAAACCATAAAAAAAGATGATTCAGTCAATGTGCTTTTGACAGTCTGGAATTCCCCTGCCTTCTTTATTACCTAAGCGATAGTCTATTATAATGACTGATTTAAAATACTGCTTTTTAAAACTATACCTTTACAAGAACAGGATAGAGAAAAAAATTGCCTTCACAGGTTCTACTTATAATAGTTTCCAGCCTGTTAAAAGATACCATTAGAAAATTCTTCCAAAACCAATGTTAAACAGCCCCACCTTGTGTCAATATTTTGTTCAACAGCCACTAGAACTAATTTGTAAACTGTTTTCTTAATCTATAACCTACCATTACATGGAAGATATCTTATTGGCTGATTCAAACACTGAACTTTATAAAATGTCTAATGAAGTAAGCAGAATTTTGCTTTGTTCAGGATTATATATTGTTCCTGAAAAAAAGAAAAAGCCCTAAGGGGAAATTCTATTGATTATATGGATACAAGATAGGTTTGTAGAAAATTCAACCACAGAAAGTACAAATCAGGAGAAATGAATTATTAACTCTTAATGATTTTCAAAAGTTGATGTCAGACATTAACTGGCTAAAGCCTATAACTGGATTTACAACTCAAGAACTGAGTACTTTATTTCAATCCTTACTAGGTGATAAGGATTTAAATAGTCCAAGAAAATCATTAACTCAGGCTGAGACAGAATTGGCTCTGGTACAAAAGAAATTACAAGAAGCACACGTGGATGCCTTAATTAGAAAGGTGATTATATTTGACTTAGTTTGCCATCTACTCATTCTCCCACAGCATTCCTATACGCAGAGAGAAAGTATTATCTTAGAATGGCAATTTTACCACACAAACAGAGTAAAAAAATCAAGACTTATGTACAAAAGTTTTTGAATTGATTCTGAAAGAAAAATTGAGACTTTATCAGTTAACAGGAATAGACCTAGCAGAAATTGCAATACCTTTCACAAATGATGAAATTTCCTCATTAATAGAAAATGAAAATTTACAAAAAACTCGTGGTAATTTGGGGCAGGGGAGAGATTGTAACAAATATCCCAATATCAAGAAACTTCAGTTATAAAAAGAACTAATTGGATTATCCACCATATATTAAATGGTAACCCAATTTCTGGAGCCCCTGAATTCTATATCAGTACAAATAAATCAGGAAAAGAAGGTTACAAGTCAGGAAAAATAAGTAAAGTGACTCAAAGTCCTTATGATTCTGTTCAGGAATCAGAATTATATGACATCTTATATGCTATTTTCATGGTATCATTAGAGTTTTTAGAACCTCTTAATATATTCCTAACTTTCAGTATCCAGATAGATTTTTTTCTCATATTGAAACTGCTGAACTTATTCCAGTGATCCAGATTTAACATTGCTATTTACTGAACTACAAAAAATTATCAGAAATAGAAATCATAAAAAAGAAATAGAAATCATCCCTTGTATATAACACATATCAGAACCCATATGAGTTTATCAGAATGTTTCTAGTACAAGGTATTGAGGAAATTGATCAACTGTTTGTAGGAAATCTTCTAGAAGCCTCAGAATTTCACATAAAATGCCATGTTAGCAGCAAAGGTTTGAAGATTTTTCTACCAGGGCAGCACAATTTTCTTCAAATCATTTTCCTCTTAGGGTTGTATCCCAAAGAAATGATAGGCCAGTAAATGTTGTGTTCCACTGCAGAGCACTCCCAAGTGTTCTGATAAATCATTTTCCTTACTGATTGACAGATGTTTCAGCATTATAGCAAAATAGATAATTTATGTAGACAAAATTCCTTGGTTTAGCCAATTTGAGAATTGTGAAAGGGTAAAATCACTGAGTTTGACTTAGTTACATTGCTCATCCCACAGAGACATTTGCTTTCAGGCCTCCTGATCTGAGTTCTATTCCTGAATCCCACACAGTGACAGTAGAAAATCGATTCTAAGACTCCATACTCTTACCCATATGTGTGTCACATGCACACAGCCACTTTGACATATCACATCCAAACAAACAATCAAACAATAAATAAATAGATAAATGAATGAAGGAGCATCAATTTGCAAAGATGCATTAACATGTACAAAGAAATAAATGTATATTCGTCTGGATAGGTCAGAGTTAGATTTCAGGAGACTTTGAGGAACTTCATACATTTCCTCTAGGTCAATTTACCTTGAAATGTATGCCTAAATTTTATATCCTATCCCTATCTTTGACAATGTTCAAGAAGAATCAGAATTATCACCTTCAAAAAGTATTTTCTTGGTTTCTTTCTGTTGTACTGTAATAATATTTATTTTTATAGTGGTTATTTATTTTCTAAGAATTTACTTTTTAAAAATGTGACCATCTTGGGAATAAGAGGTGTCTTAACGGAAAAGGGCACTGGCCACTCGTTTGAAGGACCTGTCTTCAATTCCCAGTGCCCACATGATACCTTACAACCATCTGTAACTCCAATCTATGTGGCTCAGATTTCCTTTTCTGGTCTCTTTGGACCCTATGAATACACATGGTACACAGACATACATGTGGGGCAAAACATCCATTAAGTTAAACATTTAGAAATCAGAAACTTATTTCTGATATAGCAATCTGGACTTTTTAAAAAGAGTTTACATTATATAAACATTATTTATTTCTTAATTATTTTTCTTGAAAGCAATTGAACCTCTCCTTTTCATATAGAATGTTTTTCTCTTAGAGATGACAAGATTTACTCATTTTGACTACTTAAACATCATGAAGGTTTCCACCAAGTATTTTATGATTTACTCTATATTTATTCATTCATTTATTTTAATTATTTATATATTTGGGTATTGGATATTCACTTAAAGGAGGGAGGACAATTTTGGGAATTTTTTTTTATTCCAAATGACATGTGGTTCTGGGGGTTAAACACGGGACACTAGGCTTGATGGCAACTGCCTTCACCCACTAAGTCATCTCACTATTTCTACTTGTGGTTTTGTGTTAGAAATGATTTGCAATTTTGTTTTTATATTTGCAGCTATACATAAACCTACTGCTGCCTCAGCTACTGACTGTATGAGCGGTCATCATCTCATTCTTCAGGCAGAGATATGGCAGGACCTCTGTTTTTCCACACTACTGCCTCAACCATCTCCATATAGAGAGGCAATTGTTGTTTTAACAAAGTCTGTATTCTCTTATTCCACTAATAAAGCCTCAGGAGTCAAATGCTAGGGTGAAAACCTGCTAGCTCAGAAAGACAAAAAAAAAAAAAGTAGTCAGCTGACCTTCCTTCTTCACCAACAACCCAGAAAGAGCTTCTCTTTTACCACCCCAAACCAAAAAGGACCACCAAACAAAAAGTCCCTTCCTACTATTTCCTATGTCTCTTTCTATCCATTTTCCTGACTTCCTCTTACTTTCAGAGGCTACTTCTTGTTCACTAGCTGTTTGCTCTGCCTCTTGACCTATAGTTGATTTCATTTAATCCTTCTTACAATAAACAGAAATCTCTTGGATTAAGACTGTGAGCTAGGGCTGAGTTACACCACAGCTCGAGGCAGCATTTTTCCAATAAATAATGAAATCTCAGACTCACAGTGTGCTCAAATATTCTGCAACATTTCCCCTTATTTGTCTAAATAAAAAGGAAATCATTTTAACTGTAGCACAGTATAACGTATGTTGGGTGCTAAATATAGTTGAGCTTTCTTTGGACTGCCAGCTCCTGAATAATGACACAGATTTTTATTAAATCTGAAAGCTTAGCCTTAACTTAACTAGCTCTTAAAACTCAAATTAACCCATGTATATTAATCTATATTCTGTTGCCTGGTTTGTTGCCTCTCCTCAGTAACATATATCCTGCTTGCTATGAGTCATTCTGGAAAATCTACTGTGCATATCATTCTGTCCTAGAGTTCCTACTTCTCCCATAACTTCCACCTGTCTCCTCATGCCTCAATATTTACCATTCATCTCTTAATTAAACCAATTAGAAGATGCCTTAGTCAAGTCATGAAGGAGAGAGAAACGTAGTGATAGTTCTGCCTGCATACTTTTTTAAAAGCTTCTATGCTTTGTTTAATATCCAGCTTCAACACTCCCTACTTTTTATATTTTTTTTGTTATTATTAAAAATTTCCACCTCCTCCCCACTTCCCATTTCTCTCCTCTCCCCCCACTCCCCCCCTCCAGTCCAAAGAGCGGTTAGGGTTCCCTGCCCTGTGGGAAGTCCAAGGTCCTCCCCCCTCCATCCAGGTCCAGGAAGGTGCACATCTAAACAGACTAGGCTCCCTCAAAACCAGTACATGCAGTAGGATCAAAACCCAGTGCCATTGTCCTTGGCTTCCCAGTCAGCCCTCATTGTCCGCCACGTTCAGGGAGTCCGGTTTGATCCCATGCTTTTTCAGTTCCAGTTGAGCTGGCCTTGGTGAGCTCCCATTAGATCAGCCCCACTGACTCAGTGGGTGGGCGCACTCCTTGCAGTCCTGAATTCCTTGCTCATGTTCTCTCTCCTTCTGCTCCTCTTTTGGGCCTTGGGCGCTCACTGCATACTTTACTTACAAGTAACTTCATTGCGCCACCTTCACATTTGCCTCAAGTCCTGAGATGATCTCTCCTTCCGTGATGGTTACTTCTCTAGTGTCTGATAAGGGAAGACTTGGAGTAAACATATGTAGAACAGGATTGGCCATGAACAGAAAGACCCAAGTTTAACAAACCATAAAAACATTTTTAATTTTGTTTATAGCACAAGACAGATTTTAGGTAGCCAATTTTTCAGTGCTCATTTATTCTTTAAAGTCAGGTTTAAACGCTCTGTATTTGTCTGAAACATTCAATATGCCAAGGAAATATTTTTCTTCCTCCCTTGTCTCCCTTTAAACCTGCATGATAATTAAATAAAAGAACATAAATAAAGGAATATGCCCTAGAACTTTTCATTATTAATGCTCTATGACTGAAGTAGAAATATGCTACCATACCCCAAGGGTTTGATTAATTTAGAAGACTAAGAGTTTTGATTGAAAAGGAATAAAATGTCTAACACAGAGTCTATTTATCAGTTATTATGTGATTAAAACACTCTAATCATTGTGGTGCCCAAAGTAAGACTGCACAGCTTAAATATCACTTCATTTTGCTTCTTTAGCTTGCTGATATTTTATGGACTTATTACCCGTGGTTTTATGTGCCTATGGTACATGTTTTTTGTTGGTCTCTGAAGAAAATACTGCAGCATGAAAGCTTCCTACATTAGCAAAGTTCCCTCCTTCTTCATTAATCAGAAGAGATGAGGACTAACAGAGAATCTGATCATTCCTGAGTAAACTGTTCATTCTCAACATTCTCAAACTTTTATAAATATTCTATTGATATTTAATATCCAAAAATCATTCCTCTAGACTTACAAATCAGCAACATAAGCAATATTGGTTCAGAGATTTTTTTTCAATACCAATAAATCATCTGAGCATCTCAAGCCAGTGAGTGTATTAAATATATTATATACTAATGAATAAGTAAAATAAATAGCATAATCAAATACTATTTACTTGACACAATATTTTTTTCATATTGATCAGGTACAACAAAATTCAATACATATGAAATATGCAAAAAATGATCAATCAATGCAATTAACAGTATTTATTACTTTGTATATTGTGATTCTTTGGATTCTCCTATTTTTGCTGTCTTGAAAAATAGAAGACACTATAATGCACAGTTATATTTTCATAAAATCAATTCTTTGTATTAAATTATAGTTTAGTACCTGTTCTCTAAGTTCTTCCTGTTTCCCTCACTTCCACACTTCCTAGCTTCTAGCAACCACTATTCTGCTGGCTCTTTCTATGAGATTAGCTGTCTCACTTTACATTCAAGTTTCCAGTTCTAGCCATACTTCTGAAATTATAGATTACATAGTTTAATGAATAAAGTATAACCCCAGCACATACATAAACATATATATTCATGTATATTCACATGGTTATCTATTAATCAGTCATTCACAAATTGCTTAATGATACCTGGAAGCAAAGGAGGTTGCTTGATTGCATATTGATTTAATTTTCTTTTGTGTATATTAAGAAGTAAGAAAAATGCTTTAAGATATATCCATAATTCTTATACTAATTCATATATTTCCATCATCATATATAAATCAGTATAAAATTTCCATTTTCTCATATTTTCATTTATTTTTCTTTTAGTGCAAGATGAAACCACATTATTGTTCTGATTTTTACTTGAAATAACTTCCATATGTTTTATGTAGACATTCTTATCCATCTGCTGATCTTTGTCTCTCCCACGTTTCTTCCTGCTTCTGTACCCTCTCTCACCAAATTTTTCTTTCTTTCTGCACCTGTTGTGCTTAAGTTCAAGGCCTTGTGCTTGATACCGAACTGCTATAGTTCCTGCATGTTTAGCTCCTCTTGAATAATTCCCTGCCTTCTTTTGGGAAATATTTCCATAGACCACTTGTTTATTTTAAAACCATATTACCTCTAGTTTTCTGTGGAGTTGTTTGATTTATATCATTTTATATTCTTGGAGTTAATTACTTGTCAAATGAACAAATTACAAAACAGATTACATGTATTTTTCTGACATTTTCAAGTGATCTCTTCTGAATTGGTTATAATATCCTACACGAGTACTGCACTACTTTATTTTCACTGCTTGTTCTTCCTCCTCCAACTCCTCTGGTATCCCCCCAAATCACTCTCAAATCAGTGACATCTTCCTTCATTATCAGTCAACGTTACACATGTGTGTTCTTCTGTCTGTATGTGTGCTTTGAGTATATAATGTCACTCCAAACTTGCCCATATTTAAATTTAATTAGATTTGCAATTGGATGACCTACCAAGAAGCAAAAACTTAAAGAAAACTGGTTATTTCTCTTTCAACACCCATATCCTATGGCTCTTGATCCAAGTGTGGAATCTTTTGAGATTTCTCCTATCCACACTGGCATGGTAATTAGTGTTGTCAAATAAGTCTTATTGATGTCCCATACTGTTGGACTGAAAAAGCATGGGATCAACCCGGACTCTCTGAACATGGCGGACAATGAGGACTGACTGAGAAGGCAAGGACAATGGAACTGAGTTTTGATCCTACTGCATGTACTGGCTTTGTGGAAGCCTAGTCTGTTTGGATGCTCACCTTCCTGGACCTGGATGGAGGGGGGAGGACCTTGGACTTCCCACAGGGCAGGAAACCCTGACTGCTCTATGGACTGGAGAAGGAGGGGAAGGGGGAAGGGGAAAGAAATGGAAGGTGGGGAGGAGGCGGAAATTTTTAATAAAAAAATAAATTAATTAAATTAAAATAAAAGAAATAAAAGAAAAAAGAAATATTATGAGTACAGCTTCTATGCAATATCTAGAAAATACTATTTAGCAACAGAAGTCCTGGTCCTTTGTCTCTTTTTCCACATCTCCTTAATTTAATAATATTCCATATATCTATTTAAAATGTCGTATTCTGTTCTTAGGAATCTTCCCCACAAAATGTTTGCCTTTAACAATGTCTTTAAATATTTTATCTGTTTTTGTCTAGTAAATTCACAGCTTCTGTCTTTAGTCTATTTGAGCTTATTTTTCTACATGGTAAGACTACATTTCCTTTTCAAGCATTTAAAAAAATATTCTTACCACCATTGTTTTTTTCCAAACCATAATTTTTTTATGTTAAAAAAAATCACCTAACTTGTGTTCAGGTCTCTGCTATGAACTTGAAAAACCTAACTACAGTCCCATTGCATATTTTCTGTTTCAATCCTGCAATAAATATTTTCAGTGAACTTGTAAAAATGCATCCTGCTATTTTCTTACCTCAAGGGTCCCCTAAGTTTAATTCCATCATTAGCTGAAAACATAAAATTAAACCAATGACTTGTGTCTCTTTCATGCTCTGAAGAACTCAGACAAAGGTTAGGTATCAGTCTTGTCCTTCTCTTTCACCTTTATTAAGGTCTGTCATTATTGCCAGTGGTCTGGTGGCATTTCTGTGTTTGCCAGACTAAAATCTAAAATGGTGCCAAGGTTGACAATAACTATGTATTGAAACACAACAGAAATTTAAATTCTACAAAACTGTTGTCATTCTTTGTTTATATAATATGCACATAATCTGTCATTCAAAGTACAGTAGGGGAACATGGTGAGAAGAATCATATTGATAAAACAGGCTCCTGAAGATTCTTAAATTTAAAAGAGGCACAAAACTTACAGTTGGGAATTTATACTGGGGCATTTTTTTTTTGTGCTTCTTTTCTTTACTGACAATTTCTTTTTGTTATGAACTCAGAGTGATTCAGGGGAAAAGAACATGATTATCCTCAAAATGTATTAGTGGACATTGTTTGGAGTAAAATGAAAGCAACGTTACTTCCTCTATGTGATTGGAAACACATGGGTGAGTATACCACACAAAACTGCATAATAACATAATGGAAAGAAAGGGAAAGGATGCCAATGCCAGTCAGAAAAACAAAGATGTCTCTAGTTTTAATTGAATTCTTGTTTGAGCATACAAAGATAGAGATGATGCTGAAATGGAGCACACTGATATTATGTGTTCTGTTCTAAATCTGCCTCATAAATATCACTTTTAGGTCCCCATGGATCAGACTTGGAAAACAGATGTTATTGTCTCAGTTTTGTTTTTATGATCATATTGTCTTTTATGAATCATTGTTTCTGTACCCTGAAATCCTGTAGCAGGAAGTAATGAGCGATTACAGGAAATTCTATTCATAGGCCGCTAGAGACACCTTCTCTATTCATCCTTCTCGTCTCTATTTAAATCCATAGTTACTCAAGGGAAAATCTGTGGAACTACCATATACATTGCCTTCCATAAGGATTACTTTGTTCTTGTCAATAAAAAGGGGTTAGGAGAAGGGTGTGTTCTACCCCCTCCCTCAAAGATTATGGTATTTTTATCTTGTTTAAGTGAAATAAATTTAATAAATATTCTGTCATCTTTCTATGGAAGATTGATTTTTATATTGAAAATTATATCATTGCAAGCAATAATGAGCTTTGTGTCTGGCATGAGAGCTAGAAACAGACTCACAAAGCCCAGAGAGATGAGTTTCTGCGGAAAGTTTATGAGATATGAATGTTTCTCTTTACCTTGATTGACAGCAATGCTACTAAGCATAAATATGCATACAGTCTCAGTGCCAATACTGCTTTGACATGCTATGGGATTATGATTTCAGATGAAGACGCAATGGATATAGCAGATAAATTCCAAATGGACAACTATTCCTTGAATTTGATATTCCGCAACCTTCTTAATTGGTGTCAGAGACACCTATAAAAGCTACGGGAAATTTTGCTTGGTTTGATGTATACATGTAATTCCATTTAAACCAGCTTTTCAAATTTTCTTTGAATTTTTTGAGAATATAGTTAAATTTCTCCCTTTCATTTCATTTCTCTAAACCCTCACAACACCCCTCCCAGGATCTCCTTCATGTTTGTGAACTCTTTCTTTGTTAATTGATAACACACAGATACGCAAGCACACACGCACACACAAACGTATTCCTAAGCATAATCTGCTCCGTATGTATAATGCTTTAGTATGTATGTCTTCAGGGCTGATCATTTGGTACTGAGCAACTGATTAGTCTTATCATAAAATCTCATCTTTCCATTTTAACACTGAGTTTTATGAACATTGAACACATAGCCAACTACCTACCCAACATAGAACCCAGGAGAAAACTTACTATTGTGCGTTTGCAAACCAGTATAATATCCAACAGTAATCTTAATTCATATTCTATTTTCAAAAGTTCTATGTAACTCTCAGCTCTCATCAAAGAAGCTTCATTATGCAGCCTAAAGAGACAATTACAAAAAAAACTATAGTGAATCAAGATGCAGAGGAAAAGATCTAATCATGGGTTGCTCTGTACTTGTTGATAGAGAACAATACCTCCCATATATTTAAGTTTGAGGGAACATTACAGAATAGGAGAGAGAAAAAAATGTAATAGCTAAAAGACCAGGGTATCAGCTGCAAGAATACATCTTCTTTATATGAAAGAGCAGATGTACACATGAAATATCAACATTATTATTGTCTGACAAAACCTATATATTGACATCAATTAACCTGTCAACCTGGGTGGGATAATTTCCCAAAGGTTCCAGCTGTCAATAATGAGCTGTAGTCAATGAATGACTGCCAAGAAAGGGCGAATACTTGTACAGTGATGAATCTTCTAATTGTCCTTCCAATACCTAGTTGTCAGCCCTATAAATAGATGCATATGAACAACACCAAATGGACTTAGTCAGTTGTATTTACCTATCAATTCACATGCAATTAGGATACCAACAAACAAACCTGATTCCCTATTAGTGAAACTATTAGAGCTACTTACAGGAAGTTACAAATAATATCACACATAATTCAAAGGAGTTATATCTCTGAAAACTCCCATCTGCATAGAAAACAACTTTCCCATGCTCCATTGGGTGATATCACAACAATGCACATATGAGATATAGCAGTTAGATTTATTTAGATATTGAAGAGATAAAAAAAGGCAAAGATGAAAGTGATTATGAAAAGGAAGAAAGAGAAATTAACAATACTACTGCTACTACTACTAATAGTGAAGTTATGAGGAGAGAAGAGACGACATTAAAAAGAGAAGGTGTTCGGAAGATCCAGGAGAGACAGCAGTAGATGGTAGTGTATACAATAATATATATACATATATATATATATATACATATACATATACATATATGTCTGAGATTCCCAAATAGTAAAAAGTAAAAGAAAACTCTAGTACTGGAGTCCCATCCTCAGTCAAGCTTCTATCTCCTAAAAACACTGTTGATGTTCAACATCACATCACTTGAGCGGCAGTCGAGAATAGTAGAGTGGATCTCAGGTAACTCCACCCACAATTTTATCCATCCTATGAGGGAATGGAAACAACCTATCACAATTACCACTGATCTAGCTATCTGTGTTGATTTTTTTTCCTTACCATTCTTGGAAAGGGTGTTCTGTTGATCATAGCAGGGATTGTTCTTTCAGGTGGTGATAGTAATGCTCTGTCATAAAAACAAGAATAATATAGCTCATTAAGGCATATCTCAAAATTGCTAAGAAACAGAAACAATAAAATATAAACATGTTTCATTCAACCAATTTATTTAATATACTACTATTTCAATATATGAGACAAAATTAATAATGATGTATTTTGTATTGTTTTATTAAGTTTTATATTTAAGAGACATCTCAAGTTCTGCATCTTCTTGTTTCTATATGTGACTTTATACAGGTTTCTCAATTTTTTCAGTTGTTTTACTTATACTACAAATGTTTTTTAAAAAAACTGTTATGACAATAAGTAAGACTAAATATACTATTGTAGTATTTTGAAACTTAAAAAACAGAGATTGCTAGAAAATTTTCATGGCACCATCTTAAGTGAGATAAAATTTTCAGTGATTGGGTTAATATTTGATCAATTCAATTCAGTTAAATTCAAGTATTTATTGACCTGTGATGGGGTAAAATGAATAATTAATTAAGGAAACAATTATTAAATGCTTATTAAATGGAAAGTATATTTTTCATCATTAATATTTAAGCAAATGAAAAGAGGTAAATTCATTAACAAGCATTTTGGCATTGTGCATAATGTATTCTATTAGAAAAGAGAGAGAGAAAGAGAGAAAGAGATCTCACAAGTATGAAAATTTGGTTTACTCTATGTAAGGAAAAGTGAAACATGGAGCACTGTCAATGTGAAAATGTCATAGAGCACAAGTGAGTTGAGAGATTGAAGTTAAAATGTCATGTAGATAATAAAATGTGCTGTGAAGGAAAATACAAAAGTAGTGAATTGATTGTTCATAATGATTTTGTACTCTCTTATATTTAGATAATCCTGAGCAAAGCAAAAATGTAGAGAGGACTTTGTGTCATATTCAACAAAAGGAGAGTCCAACTCTAGGGAAAAGCAAGCTTAAGTAATATGATACTGCTCCAAACTTTATGAGGTCTTTATATTTCTATTTTCAAGAAGCAGTCACAATGTTAGAAGAAAGATGGGAATTTAAAAGAAGGGAAAGTTTATAGACCAGGGTTCAGATTACAAATCTGTACCAGATCACTGCACCTCACTAGATCACTTTGATATACCAAATCATTCCACTACACTAAATCACACATCCACACTCAGATAAACTCAGGAATGCTTTTGTTTTCATTCTTGTCTGTATTAGCCACATTACTTGATACCGTTTTTTATCAGGGAGGCATTCTCATCTTGCTTCCTCTGTGTCTGGGTGACAGCAAACTGAAGACTGAGCCTTTCTACTTCCAAGAATTTTCTTATTCTTGTCTCCCTGCCGATAATTCTTGCCTGGTCAGCCCATCTATACTCCTTGCCTGGCTTTTGGCCAATCACCATTTTATTAAACCAATACAGGTGACAAATCCTTACAGGGTACAAGACCATTGTCCCACAGCACTTCCTTTTTTCCAAAACAAAAAACTCTAAATCTTTGATTAGGTTTCTTCTTGACCATTAACCATAACAACTTGTAACCAATACTCTAAATAAAGAAAAGCATTTATAATCCAATTTTGGGAATGTGAGTGTAGCTTTTCAGGATATTTCCTGCTGATTGGGAGCACTGACAATGTTATGGGGACCTAAAGAAAATTTAGGATTATGGTAAAGTCTTGACTGGAATATTCTGTGAAGCTTGATTATCTCGGTCAATAGTCTTGAGGCTGTTCTGGATATAGAACTCAGAGGAAACTACAACAGAGGTCCTTTGAAATGTTAGATCATCTGGGCCATCTGCTTCTGTTAGAAGTTTTTTGAGGGGGTCTTCCTTGATGAAACCATACCAATATGTTGGTGGAAACTGCTCATTTGTATTCATTGGGTCAGACTCATAATATTTACACAGAAACTATATTATTTGCAATACTGTTTGGTCAATAGCTTAAGCGTATTTTTCTGGCTAGCTCTTATATCTTAAATTAACCCATTTCTACTAATCTGTCTATCATGGCTGTGGCTTACCAGCAAGCTTCCAGTGGGCTCTGGTGGAGGTTTTTCTCTCCTGCAGGTGGCTACATGGCTTCTCTTTGACTCTGCCTACTTTCTCCATACATATCTCTTCCAGCCTGGCTATATTCTTCCAAGCCATTGGCCAAAAGCAGCTTCTTTATTAACCAATAAAAGCAGCACATATACAGAAGGACTTCCCATACAAAGGCATATAACCAAATCATACCACACGGATGTTTGCTCGATTATGTTCATAGCAGCGTTATTCATAATAGCCAGAACCTAGAAACAACCTTGATTTCCCCTCAATGCAACAATGGATAAAGAAAATATGGAACATGTACAAAATGGTGTACTACTCAGCAGGAAAAAAAAAACAATGATCTCTTGAAATTTTCAGAAAAAATGGATGGAACTAGAAAAAATCATCCTAAGTGATGTAACCCAGACTCAGAAAGACATAGATGATATGTACTCTCTCATAAGTGGTTATTAGATGCTAAGCCAAAAAATTACCTAGCTACAATCCACAACTTTAGAGAAGCTAGGTAAAAAAGAGAACCTTAAAAGTACTGGGAGATTTTTTAGGGAGTGTCTTGGAGCTGTTGTGTCCTCTGGTTAAAGTATACAGGAAACTACAATAGCCTAATCCAGGCAGAATGATGAAGGAAACAGAACTATCAGGAATAAAGGTCACCTTCTAGGAAAAGAAACAAGACCTGCTGAGGTCCTGGCACAGGATGAAAGAAATATAGAATGGGTAGTAGAGGAAGGTAGTTATAAATACAGTTAAGACCACATGATTAGTTGAAGAAAGGAAGAATATAATTGACATGAATGCTCTTTGGATTTTGTTAAGAATAAATTAGTAAACCAGACAGTGGTTGCACTTGGCTTTAATCTCAGCACTCTGAGGAAGAGGCGGGAGGATTTTTTTGAGTCCAAGGCCAGCCTGGTCTACAAGAGCTAGTTCCAGGACAGGCTTCAAATCTACAGAGAAACTCTATCTCAAAAAAAACAAAACAAAACAAAACAAAACAAAACAAAACAACAACAAAAAGAGGGAGAGAGAAAGAATGAGTACAAATATTTGTGTTTTATTTATCACACGTTGTAACATCAAGAGAATATTGAAATGACTTTTTCCAAGGGACATTGCCACTTCTTCTATATTTATAATGCATGTGTGTTTGTATGAGAGATAGTTCTATCACATTAAGCATATTTATAACCTGGTTAAATATATAATGAATTTGTGATTATACATGAAATATTTATATTATATTTAGGTATTTATTATTATCTGGTAATTTGAAAATTAATTAGTACATAAGGAGATATGATTATGTGTCCAGTTGAAAAGTGGTGAAGTTTCGGTGGCTATGCTCGGTTGCCAACTTGCCTAGATCTTAAAGGAACTACAATCCAGAAATAAAGAGCACACATGTAAGATAGTTTCTACTTGTTTTGAAGTAGAGAGAGATAGAGATAGGGAAAGATTTAGTCCATAAGATCTGTGACTATAAAGAATCCTGAACCATACAGCTGCTATCAAAGGAGCTGCTTTTGGTTTGGTGAGAGTACTCTACTCTTACACATACTTATAACAGAGGATGAATGGATGATAAATTTTGATATAGGTATAGTTATTAGTGGTATATTGTAATTGAATTACTATAGCATGATAAATAGCAGTACATTTTGTATACAGTCATAGAAGTAATGGAAAAATTTTGGTCGTGTAATATAACTCTCAATACCATCTTAGATTTTAGAATTATTTATAGAAGTCAAATCACATTTGAACACAGTTAAGTTGTTGGCCATATTTAGATAGCAGAGGGATATGGCATAGATGTATAGGACAAGGTAGGAACTGGAAAATCATTTGATGATAGTATTAAGTTATCTGTAATGGAGTTGTTAAGAGTCCAAATAAAATTACATGATCCAATAATTAATAACACTTTGTATTTTTGAATTTGATGAAATAGCCAGAAGGATGTAAATGAAGGTTTCCAGAGGTGCTTAAGACTTTAGAGTAGTGGAATTTGGAGCATGCCATTGGTTTATAACCCTAATATGACCATTTATGTAACCCTGTTCCCTTTAGAACAATGATGACCACAGTAGAAAAAGAATAAGGAGCTGAAATATTTCAATTAATTTCAGATTTATTAACATATAAGTCTAAGCCAGAGTAGCTATACAAGAGATAGGATTTAGGCTTTATGGCCACTGAAGATAAAAGCAATGATACAATTTATTTTTATTATATTATGTTATGTGTGTGTTTGTATATGCTTATATAGACTTATTATATAAACACATGGGAAATAATATGGTATTAGGAATAATGAATATAAATCTAACATATGACCCAAATTCAAAAAAAATCAGTGGAATCATTTCCATCTATACAAATATACTTTAAAAATACCAACATAAAACAAAATCTGGTTATTGTAAATATGGCATATAGGAATTTATTGGCTAGCTGTTAAAATTATTGGACACAAAGAATAAGAATCTAATGCTATACTAGATATGTTTTCAGCATGACTTAGTTTCTAAAAGTTGAACAAGCTTTACTTTCCTGAAATTTGACCCTTTCAACCCTAATCTACTTTACTATGCATGCAAAAAATATGTATGCAATAAACATATATATGCAGAAAATATATGCATTCATATGTACTAGCATATGTGTAAGGCATTTTAAATTATAGCCACGATTTCAGAAACATATTTACAATGCTATATTAATTTATAAGTTATTTAGGCTTTTGGAATG
This sequence comes from Alexandromys fortis, assembly GCF_014885135.2. NCBI lineage: Eukaryota > Metazoa > Chordata > Mammalia > Rodentia > Cricetidae > Alexandromys > Alexandromys fortis. The sequence continues at coordinate 38,253,126 of NW_026067949.1, forward strand.
TAGCACCATTTAATGATATTTATAGTATTTGAAGCCAGTAATGATGCTGTTTGGAAATAGTGAAAATCCTTGAAAGGAGAGACACTATATTGTCTTCCCATTTTGCAACAAGATTATGCATACTGTTTTAGAGAGATATTTTCCACTGAAAAGTGTTTCTGCTTTACTAACAGCCTCTAATAGAGATAGTATTTAATCCCGACTCCCTAGTTTTTCATGAAATATTCTCTGCTTATTGTTTTTTTTCTTTTTTTTTCTTTTTCTTTTTTATTGAGAATAGGAAAAAAAAAGTTTCCGCCTCCTCCCAGCCTCCCATTTCCCTCCCCCTCCCCCCCCTCCTCTTCCCCTCCCTCTCCAATCCAAAGAGCAGTCATGGTTCCCTGCCCTGTGGAAAGTCCAA